>NC_092229.1:53966430-54033930 GCF_036320965.1 Panulirus ornatus | reverse complement strand
TTCGCAGCAAATTCCGGCTGTGGAATTTCCTCCCTTATCGTGTGGGATATGAGGCAGCACGCTAGTGTAGAGGATGAAAGAGCTGGGGGGCGATATTTGTTTCTTGTTGTCTCAGGGCCAGGGAGAGGAAGCACACTGATAGAAAACAGTTGACTTCCACCAGCCCTTCCCATCCACCTTAACAATAGTAGAGCACCTCAGGTCCTCGGCACTGCCTCTCCGCTGGCTGACGTATGACGCTGACAGTAATGATAATAAATTTTTGTTTACCAAGAGTTGGGTACATTACATCTTAAGGTTACAGTATATATAAGAAAATAACACCTTTCATGCTTTAGTGCTTTAAAAAACCAGATAAGACTCGAAAGCCAAGAGACAAAAACATTTGTAAAATGTAGACAGAGTTTCTCGAGTCTTTGTTGTATTGAATCATGTGACGCTTGCTTCACCAACACCAGTTGTCACACTTGCTTCACAGACGCATCATAGCACAGGCTTCACGGTCGTTATTTCTGACACTTGCGTCACTGGCACGATGTTTAGGTGTTTCAGTCAGTGGCAAGTGTCACAAGTTTTATTCATTTCTTATGTTACTGTGGGCGTCACGACGTAGTTTTGTTGCGTGTCAAATGCGGGTGTCATAACTGATGTTGGTTAGGCTTGTAACAACTGTCAATCTTAGAGTGAGCCGTGACTCATGCCTCACCAGTATTAGTCACGCATTATCGTTTACCCGTAAGCATTAGTCGATGATAATACACCCCTAAAAGCAAGTCTGGGGACAGTATTACGGTTCATTAGTACCATGTAAATATTGTCAAAACAACCCCTTGAGCATGACTGTACGATCCTTAGGAATATAAGGCTTGGCTTTTGACCTAACTCGTCAGGGTCAGGTTAAAGGCTAGGCCAAAGAACCCTAGGGTCGTACCGTCTTGCTCAAGTATCATCGCATCTTTTTGCTTCAGGAGAAAAAAAACTTTCACTTCGTCAAGGCCTCGACTTTGGTCTTCCCTTTACGGCTTGACAGATCACCAGACAAAGTAACATTACCTCACCAGCTGTTGTGGCAACACTTCACCAGAATAACGACGACACCACAGGTTACGAAATGCAACCTTGAGGCTGGGTAGTGCATTTGATGGTGTGGATCTGGTTACGATTGCCTTCTCTTTATCATTGTGGAGGCTTCTATGCACGCGTGAGGAGGGTTCCCTGTACACGGGGTTTATTGTGAGCGAGTAACTTGTGAGTAGGAGTAGGACGGTGACTGTCTTATGACTGTAATTAAGAGAAAAAATGTCCTTAAATAGTTCTTGTTTTTGTCTGTGTCTGTGATCCTTTTTTCACATTGTTTCTTGTTTTTATGCAGGTTTTTGTGGACCATATGAGTTAGATGTTTTCAGTATTGCATGTATTTTAGTGTTGGTGCTTGTTTCTAGGTGCCATCATCGCACATCGCGTTACGCGTCATTATTACTAATATTAACGAGGGGAGGCGTAGTTCAAGTAGTCACTGTAAATATATTTTGGACTATTATATGAATATTTTCATCTGTTTGAGCACGACGGTATGAACCTTGAGCGCAGCAATAAAGGCCATGATAAGAAAAGGCTCGGCCATCATACTTAAGGTTCATACCGATGTGCCAAGGCGCTTGAACTCAATTTTTTTTTTTTATACTTCGCGGCGAACATAGATATCTTGGCATTATCGTTAGATTAAACGTTAGACGTTCAGGTAATTCGCAGTCCCTTTAAAAGTGTTTTGGTGGATGCGAAAGTTAGGAATAGTGAAGTAAGCGTCCAGTCAAGAAACGTGACTATTTGACTATGAGCCAAATTGTGAGAAGGTTTTACAGTCGTATTTTTAGTGGAGACAGAGCATGTGTGTGTGTGTTTGTAAAGTGAGAGATGTTTTCAGACCCTTGGGGATGTAACCATGGTAACCACAAATGACTGAACTTCAATTTCCTGACTATCCTCGGGCACTTTCCGTTTGCTCAGGCCGTCTGTTTATCCTCTCACTGACTTTGATCCTTGAGTCTTGGATGTTCTGTCTTCATGCCTCTCCAGGAGTGATGGCTTCTTTGTAGGTTACGGGAAGGGATTTTCACAATTGTGTTGGCTTTTTGTCTTTTAACCTAATACATGTATCATGTCTTCACTTTATGCATAATACACGCCCAGCTTACGCCAGATACCAATCTTTGACCTAGCCTCAATCGGAAGGATGAGCTGTGATGCGCCTTCCTTATATAAGACTCGAACCCGTGAGATTGGTAGACCGCGGCGTTAAGCACGGATACGGAGGCGTTTGTAAGCATACGGAAAGATTCTGTAATACTCATGTGTCCTTACAGGTCTCTGATCTTGTTTTCTGGAAATTTATTTGTATTATTTATCTTCTTATTGCTAGTATGCCTCTCCATAGCATGTGCGTTTCGCGATAGTATTACAAAGATTTTTAAGCAGGAAGAGAAATTACATGAAAAGGGAAATTTAGAAAAATGTGAGCGGAACTTATATTCATTATCCATAATGAAGCCAATCCTATATGTTGGCAGCTTTGTTAAGAACAGAGTATTTTTATACTTAGCTAGACAATACGAGGGAGACGTATTGATAGTCTTGATCCCATGAGCACGATTGTAAGGCCTTTGGTTATGATGACGTGGTCAAAGTTCAGAGGTTATATGCGTCCTATGTATAGGTGTAATGTACCGCCGCGCTTAAGCGCCGTACCAACACTCTCAAGGGTCACTGCCGTGCTCAAAGGGTCATCCCGCCGCTTTCTGAGGTCAAACCTTTGTATTCGCATGTCATATCGCTAGGCTTAAGGGTTACATTATCGTGCTCGTGGTTTTAGATGCCCTCCCTTCGGTTTGCCGTAAACTCGTTCTTGGATGAAATATTATTTTGTTCTTTCTAATTATGTTGTCTTAGTTCATCCGAGTTCATCCGAATGGTAGTGGAAGCATGATTTACTTGTTCTTTTCTGCCTATATATGTATTTGCTTATATGGAATGACAGAGTGAAAAAGATTTTGAGTGATCGGTGCCTGAGCATGCAGGAGGGTGAAAGGCGTGCACGGTATAGAGTAAATTGGAACGATGTGGTATACTATATTTCTCTTGGCTCGGCACCTTGCTTGTTCCTTCTTTTGGAAAGTAATACAGGAAGGGTGTGTGTGTGTGTGTGTGTGTGTGTGTTTGGTCTCTGGTTGTCGCTTCGTTGTTGACTTGAGGATGGCCTTAATCCCTTTGGTGCCATGAATTTTGATATACGGTTGTTTGGCAGGGTGCTATGAACTTCTGTCTACACATGTAGTTTGCTGAATACTTTGTGGATTCTAGATTCTGTTGGCTGGCAGTAGATGAAAACTTAAACAATGAATGAGTCACTGGAGCTGCCAAGAGGTCTCAGCGACCGGCTGATGATCATGTTGGGTGGACGTGAACCTTTCCAAGGGACTCCCCAGATCTGGTGCCCACCACCGTCCACAAAGAGTTTCTTTTTGTAAAATGTATAGGCAAATTGACTGCATAAAGTATCAATGATAATAATAATAATGATAATGATTAATAATAATGATAATAATGATAATAATAATAATAATAATTATTATTATTATTGTTATTATTATTATTATTATTATTATTATTATTATTATTATTATTATTACCGCCCCTGGCCGTGCTCCTGCTGCACTATGCCACCCCTACGTAAGATTGGCTATTAGGTTAATTATGTCTTTTTTCCAAGCAGTGAATACTTAACCTGTTGATTAATGAGAGAATGAAATGGCTTCAGTAGTTTTTCTGCACCTGATCCATATAAGGTTTTACGAAATGACGGTTTATGTAACTTCTTTACATAGGTTTGGCCAATTTGATAGATCTCGTTCGTCTGCAAACAAGGAACGGTTAACTCATAAAAAGAAAGATATTTTCTGATTTTTTTGTGTATCCATTCCTATATAAAAAAAAAAAATACGAAGGTTGCTTTTATTGTGTGTGTGTGTGTGTGTGTGTGTGTGTGTGTGTGTTCACTTGAGGCCAAAAAATAATTTGTTCTCCAAAAGGTTAAATAACCATGGCTCAAGTAACCAACCACACGCACGTGTGTAGCTCTGCCCTATGTATCTGTATTTCCATTCATATTTTTGTCTCACTTTTCTTACATCTGATGCACCTTAACCCAGTAGTATATAATAATCCTCATTCTCTTCTCTTTTTCTTCACAGACCGTCAAGGGGGTACGGAAAAAAATGATCCTCATCGGTTTGTGGAGGGGATGAGCTTCAAGGGCAAGCTAATAGGGGTTTTAGAAGTCTCGGAAGCTCGAGGTGATCGGATGTGCCAAGAAGCGTTAGCAGAGCTGAAGATGGCCGTACGGGCTGCTGGAGAACATAAACAGAGGATAGTCATTAATGTAGCCATGGATGGGATTAGATTACGTGATGAAAGATCTAGTGTAAGTTGCAATTTTTCTTGGTACTCTCCTCATTTATTTTTTACTATAACCCCACGACCCCTTTTATGGAGTTCCTGTAGCTTTACGGGCGTGCTATAGTCAGTGGCATGGTAATGTTGGATTCAATTTAAATAAGTTCTTTAATGAGGCTGTTCACCTTTTCATTCAATGATACAGTCTTGCAGAAGGTGATTTTCACTCACAGCATTACCACATGGAGATAAGAACCAGAATTCCTCTTATGTTTTTCTTATTCATAAAACTATGAAGACAACTTTGACCCTAAGAAAGCCTGATTCAGTAATATCTCAGTGATCATGACTTGCTCATACAGCACAAAGGAGCCTCGGAGAAGTAAAATGAATTGCCAATACTTTAAGATCCTTTACAACAGACTTTCTAGATCACTGGTTGGCAAGACAGAATCAGAAAAGCTTTTATAACATCAGTGTCATTTGTTGATCCGTATATTCTTAATATGATGTAAGTTATGGATTTACTACCGTAGCGGCCAGTTCATTTGTAAAGTATGATTTCGTGCGGTAGGTTCGCTATTAAACGCACTAATTCATTTTGTGGATCCTCGTGATAATATTTTTTATCACTGACTGGGTAGGTTCCAGCATTAATAATCACTTTAAGCATTCCATCTTCCATTTTAAGAGTCAGCCCCAGTGAGTAGAAAAATTATTTGCTGTAACTTTTAGCTATCATTCACAAAACCATAGAAAGTGCTTGTTTATCCTTTGTGTTCCCACCATTTTCTACACAGGGCTACATAGTGTTGTCCATCTGTTTTTGTTGCACATATTGAATTGTAATTGTCCACTACTGAGTTTATCGGAACATATTGGCTTTTACTCACATATACCTTGATTACTTCTTTCCTTCATACTCACAGTTGTGAATATTATCATTCGATTGTTGAAATATGTTGCTCTGTCATACTTGGTAAGATTAAAGAATTGTTTGTAGATCCGTAGCTCAGATTCATAGAAGGAGCGATTTGCATTATTATGTATTACTATGTATGAGCCCTGAACCGAAATTTATGATTACTGGCTTTGCTGAATTGTCGTGAATTTTTATTAATTGGGAAGATTATTCATCAAGCCTGAGTTCAGGTTTAAAGGTGAAACTTTGAAGTAGTATTGAATTAACAGCTCAGCTCAACGAGGCTTGTATGCAGGATTTGATCAAGGCGGGGGAGTGGGGGGGCAGTTAGTCAAATTCTCATAAAACTGATTACAGGTGTTGTAGGAAAGTAAGTTATCAGATCCTGGACCATTTATCAGTTAAAACAAATTTGATAACAGAGACCACCTGATAGCTTTAAGCTAGAGAGTTTTGTTTGATGAGACATTAATATGCTTCAGCAGAAAGGGAAAATATCTATGATTTAAACGTCATAGTTTTAAGATGCTGAAACAGATAAGGTTGTTTTATTGGTCACTATTGTTTATTGTTGATACAGTTAACTAGACATACATACATACACAGTTACTTTTTCCTTTTAAGGGACTAAGGGGATTTTGAGTGCAAGTGCAGGTTTATCAGGAATTATCAATATACACTATATAGTTCAAAGGGGAGAGGATAAAATATCTTAATTGTCCCCACTCCCTGTGGACACACCCCTGATCTTGGCATAATCTAGAATCTTATATATAATGTTTCATCTCAAATTGTAATGGAACATAGATTGGAAAATATCCAAAGTTGGCTTATGAAGTGTATCTGCTTAAAGTTTTTCTTTATCAACACTAGTTCATTTAGCTTCACAAAATGTGCTTCTCATATCTCACTTGTTCCCCAGGACTGTCTCTACCACCATCCAGTGCATAAGATATCCTTCATTGCTCAGGACATGACAGACACTCGGGCCTTTGGGTATATCTTTGGCTCTCCTGATGCTGGTCACAAGTTCTTTGGCATAAAAACAGAGAAAGCAGCAAGCCAGGTGGTCATAGCCATGCGTGACCTGTTCCAGGTAAGAAATGCTTCTACCCAAATGTTTCATTGGCTAAATGAAGGTAATTATCCTGTAGTATGATGCTATCATTAATATCGAATCAAGGTAATGGCAAACTGAAATGGCATAACATCAGAAAACATTTTAGAGTACTTATCAAGCTCTGCAGCAAGAAATACATTCTATATGTTTGCCATCATAGACAAATGTACAGTAAGCCAAATCCCTTTCATAAGTGGGATACTGACTCCAGAAAATTGTGTTTGCAGCCTTATGGAAATTCACACAAAAGACTTTATGGACAGTAAGGCATGAATTTTAAGTTGCAGCAAATACAGGACTGACAGAATGAAACTGGCCTTTGGGGAAGTTGTGCTATATGTTAAAATCTTAGTTATCAGGGTTGAAACTTTAACTTAGTTATTGTTCAGATTCAGACACCACAGGAACACAGAGAACATTTATGGAATGTTAAATTTTGCCAAAATATTTGTAGAAACCCAGTTCCAGCAATAATATATGCTGAAAATAACAGTCTAACACATCAAAGATGAAAATGGGTGGGAAACAACACCTGAATTGAGAACTTTCCCAAAATAGTCCAGTACAAGCAAATAATTGCAGAAAGATGACTTTCTTTAATAGTGTTGCAGCTTCATTTAAAGCCAACAAATGATTGAACCAACCAGAAAGGAAAATACATATGTTGGATGTGATTATTTGAAATAATGAAGACATTTCCTTGCGCTACCTCGCAAACGCGGGAGACAGCAACAAAGCAAAATAGAATAAATAAATATTATGTAACATATTAGAAAAAAAAAATTTAGGTCACAAATGACTTGAAATATAATCAAGTAAGGTAAATATACATACCAGACCTCACAGTACTACATGCATCACCACATGGGAAGAAAGAGATGATAGAATATCCATGACTGATTATCACCTGCAGTTAGCAAAGCACTTGAAGAATACTCATCATAGAATTGCTACAGACAATACCAGTGGCAAAGAAGTGCAAATGGTTTTTGAGTATAATAAATGCAAGTTGTTTTCATAACTAACGGGAGCTATAGTAGTTGCAGAGCTTCTCAGGAGGCCAAAGTTCAATCAGGTAGAGCAGAATTAAGTTTTTTACCTCCCCAAGACTCAAAATATACAAGGGTTAGGAAAAGGAAAATTAAAGGTGTAGAATAAAGGTGTTTTAGTTCATATGCAAAGTTCAGATCAAGGATTTAAAAGTACAGTTGATCAGTTAAGCACAGTAGAATATACATATAAAAGAAAATGATAGTTTAAAGATAAACAAGATACCTGTAGAATATACATATAAAAAAATGATAGTCTAAAGATAAACAAGATACCTAAGAAATAATTTGAATAGGAGTTCCAAGCTAAATTTATAAACAACCCAAATGACATTTTAAGCAATGATACCCCTTATTGCATTTAGCTGAACTCCAGGAAGACAAGTGACATTACACCTATGTATGCTCTCTCTCCCTCTCAAGAAATGAAAGCACTTTAACACATACTAAGCATCCTCTGGAGAGACCTTAGAGTCTGATGTAATCTTCGAGAGTCTAAAAGTGAGTCATATAGCTTCGCTTCATAAATGAGAAAACAAAGCAGTTAAAAAACTGCTTATCAGTAACAGCATCACACATCATAGAAAGTCTTGAAGAATATCCCAAAGCATAGATTTACTCTCATGGCTTTAGAGTTGTTAAAACAAGCAAAACTCAAATCTAAATCCTACATTTACTTCGTAAAATATGACCATGGTGATGCTGCAGTTGAATTGCAGAAGTAAAGAATGACTGATGAAGGAGGATGATATGACAACTTCCATAGCATAAGACATCTTACAGTATGTTTTTGCAAAACAGGGAATTCTTGATGCTACTACAGTTAAAATTTGGGTGGTGATGGAGGTTAATAAAAGGATCCTGGAGCAAGGGGCAAGTAAGTCTGCAATGTACTGGGAGGGGCAGTGGGAGGTGAATCAGTTGCTGTTTTCAGATGACATGACTAATGGCAGACTACAGAGAACTTCAGAGGTTGGTTACAGATTGAGTGAGATTGTGTAAAGGGATGAATTTGGAAGTATAGCAAAAGTCAGTTAATAGGTGGTGCATAGGGGTGAGACAGGATGTTTTGATTGAATTTGATTGGGTAGGACTGGGTGAAGTGGAGTGCTTTAAGTACATGGGAATGAATTTGGTAATGGATGGAACCACAGGGACTGAAGTGAGTCAGTCAGTGGAACAGGGGGAGAGCTAAAGTCCTTTGTACATTAAGGAGCATATAGAAGGTGAGAGGATTATATGGTAGAGCAAAGATGAGTATGCTTGAGGTTATAGTAGGTCCTAGTAGGTATTAGATGGATGTTAGTCTTGGGCCATTAGCACAAAAAAGGAAGTAGGTGGGATGTGTTGGATTTGAAGTATTTGAGTATCTGTGGCACAAGGCAGCTTAACTGTGTGAGAAATTATATCATCAAAGAAAGATGTAATAGCAAGCATATACTGATTAAGATAGCCAACCAGGATGTGCTGACTCTGTTTGGACCTGTGGAGAGGACAATTGAGGTGACTAACAAAGAGAATTTATGCTTAAAAAGTAGGGGGAGCAGAAGGGAATACATACAAGTGCTTACAATGAGATTTTGCCATCAGGTAGGGCTGGTATGCAGGGTTTTTCATATATCTTGCTTGATTAACATATCAGTATTTCTCTGAGGGAGAGACCAAGGAATGGAGAATGGATGGAATGAAAGAGGCTCAGGGGCATCAGGGTCTGAACATTCCTGAGGGTAAGAGGCATGGCTTGGATAGAATTCATTGGAGTGATGTGTTATATTTGGGGTAACATACTGTCAGTTGCCTGAGTTAATCATATTAAGTGACTTGGGTAAACCATGGAATAGCATGTTTAGGTTAGCTGTCAGTGCTAGTGTCTTGTATCAGTACATCATTAATGACAGCTAGATATTGGATATTTGCAAATGAGGCCAATTTTTGTTTGTTACTGATGCTTCCATACTAAAATCAGAAAGGCAATTTGGAATTAAAGAGAAACTAGTGAATTATTGAATAAGCATACACCAGTATAAACTCTATGCAGACATTTAGATTTTATCCTCTTCTCACAAATAAATTTTTTCTTTATTTGTTGCAGGTTGTATTTGAGCTGAAGAAGAAAGAGATAGAGAAGGCCAGATCACAACTAGAGGAGGGGAGAGAAAGAGGGGAATTCAAGGTGAGCCCTCTTAAAGTTGAGTGCTATATATGCAATTAGTGTTGTGATACATACTCAGAACCTTAGTATGATGCTTTCTTAACAGATACATTTATGCACATGAATAGATTATCATATTACTATACTCCTTTCCACATCATTATTCAGTTAGTGTAATTGTAATTGATGTTAGATGTTTGTACATAGATTAGGAAATTGAAATTTTTATTGGTATGCATTTTAGTGATAATTGTTGCATACTCCTTCAGTGTAGATTGTATATCTGGTTTATTTACTTGACTGTAAAGAAGGAACAGAGAAGGGGGCCAAGTGAGGATTTTCCCTTTTAGGCTCAGTCCTCTGTTCCTAACGCTACCTTGCTAACACAGGAAATGGCGAATATGTATGAAGAAAAAGGTGGGAGAGGGGATGAAGGTTGTGGGAGCGATGAAGAATGTGTGGAAGGAGAGAACATTATTTCGGAGAGCAAAAATGGGTATGTTTGAAGGAACAGGAGTTCTTACAATGTTATATGGTTGTAAGGCATGGGCTATAGATAGGGTTGTATGGAGGAGGGTGGATGTGTTGGAAATTAAATGTTTGAGGACAATATATGGTGTGAGGTGGTTTGATTAAATATGTAATGAAAGGGTAAGGGAGATGTGTGGAAATAAAAAGAGTGTGGTTAAGAGAGCAGAAGAGGGTGTGTTGAAATGGTTTGGACATATTGAGAGAATAAGAAAGAAAAGATTGTCAAAGAGGATATATGTTTCGCAGGTGGAGGGAAGAAGGAGAAGCGGGAGACTAAGATCAAATTGGAGGTAGAAGGATGGAGTGAAAAAGATTTTGAGTGATCAGGGCCTGAACATGCAGGAGGGTAAAAGGCATGTAAGGAATAGAGTGAATTGGAACGATGTGGTATAGCGGGGTTGATATGCTCAGTGGACTGGACCAGGGCATGTGAAGTGTCTGGGGTAAACCATGGAAAGGTGTGTGAGGCCTGGATGTGGGTAGGGAGCTGTGGTTTTGATGCATTACATATGACAGGTAGACTAAGTGTGAACAAATGTGGCTTTTTTTTGTCTGTTTTCCTGGCGCTCGCTGCCTTGCTGAAGCAGGGGGTAACGATGCTATATCCTGTGGGGTCAGGTCGCGACAGGAATGGATGAAGGCAAGCAAGTGTGAATATGTACATATGTATATATGTATATGTCTGTGTATGTATATGGGCATTTATTATATATATGTGTATATGAGTGGATGGGCCATTCTTCAGCTGTTTTCTGGCGCTACCTTGCTGATGCAGGAAACTGATACCTAGCAATGTACTAAATTGACAGAAAGAACTTATTTTTTGAAACACTCTGGGTTATACAGAAGATATCCAAGATTGCAAGTTTGCCTTTGAATGATTGATTTTGCTTTGAATCAAAATTTGCCATCTAGTGTCTTCTGAAGGCAGACATGATATTTAACATATTATTTACTTTCAATTATTTGTGGATCATTTTATGAGCTTGGTAGGCAGCCTCCAACCAGGGAGGTATATTACCAGTACTACCCACCTGTGTATTAGGAAAGATAATGCAGCTGTGTAGTGAGCCACAACTTAAGTGGTTGTCAGGTTGCATTCCTCTGACTCAAGTAGTTGTCTTTTCTTTCTGGTTCACCCACACTTGAACTGCAGGCATTCTATCCGCAAACATACAGTATCTCCTTGTCACAGTTAACACATGTCAACACTTAACTCACACAGCTCATTCTACATTGAGCACTGTGCATTGACCCTGTCTTAGCAAAATGGTAGGAGCAATAGATAGTGGTAGTAGGTAGGAATATTAAACTGGTGCATTAGCTAGAGATGCCCTCTGCCAGTTGCCTAGTAAGTTGTGATGTACTAAAGGCTAAGAAGTTGCTCTGGAGTTAACCAGTTATGGAAAGAATTTTGCCCTGACCACACCCCCTTGAGGGAGTTTCCACAGGGAACAGGCATCAGAGTAATGAATAGATAGGTAGCTTCACTCAACAATGGTAGCCTGTTCTGTATATCTGGGAGTAGTTTGTAGAAGTATGTAATTTGCTCTCTCTGTAAAGAATGTATTGTTATGAGCCAGAGTTATATCAGAGTTGTTATCTATTTTTTTTGTCACAATAGCAGTTGAAAAAAAGATACTTTATATACCTAGGTTTATTGATTGAATGATATAATAAGAGGAAATACTTAGAGGTTTTCCTTTTTCTCCAATTCGTATGTTTCCAAGGCATTGTGTGTTTTAGTCCCCACAGATGAATTGGTACCATTTTAGTAAAAGTTTTATCTTATCAAATTCATTTAGAGTCTAAGAAAAAGTTGGTATAATTTGTTCTCCATAGTTTTCAAGAAACTTGAAGATAATGTGCTTTCATATTTCGTCAGGCTTTCATACTCATACCATTTACAAAATATCATCACACCCTCTCATTTGATTAGGGAAAAAGGATATATTTATCTTAATTCTTTGCTGTTTCAACAGGAGGCTTCGTTTGGAGGGTTGTTCGGCAGCAATGGTGACAGCGGAATAGTGAGTGCCAGTCTGACAAGTGGGGCCGGGGGGGCTATTGCTGACTTGCTAGATCTTCAGAGTGAATTGAGCTCCCTTCAGAAGGGGCTCACAGAAATCAGCCAGCAGCGTGCTCAACAGAACCAGAAGGTATTGCTGGTGTGGCATCGCTGCGTAGGCATGGTAGATGAGGAGAGCACCTTTTTGCTACACATATGTTGTATATCCCTTTACCAGTAAGAGAGTGTTGTATGAGAGGGCGTTACTAATACTGGGTCATATGCGCTTCTACTATGGTATCTGTATTTCAACTAAGCTCCATTAGTCCAGCACTGATAATACAGACTTTTCTTTGTTGAACTATGAGACTTTGAGAAACTTTAAGTCAAATCAACAAGTACAGCTTTTACTAGGTAATCAGTTTAACTTTACAATTATAGTTACAGCATCCTCCATGCTTGTCTAAATGGCTTCCGCCAACTTCCTTACAAGGACAGTGGCTCTCCTTTTTGTTTTTAATAATCAGTTAGTCATTGATACTGTATATAGGTAAGTGTCAAGTTTCTTCATTTTTGCCATGTCACAGTTTAATATGAGTCTATCAGCAGTTTTGATGACAAAGCAGTGATAGAGAAATGCAGAGATAATGGCCAAGGACACCACGCAAACTGTTTTTATCCATTTATCTATCTGTATCTCTGATGCCCGTTCCCTCCAGGAACTTTCTCAAGAGTGGCTGTGGCAAAAGAGTTTCCATAATTGGTGAATTGTAATGCTGCTTCTTAGCCTTTAGTACCTTACACTTAACTGGCCAGCGGCAGAGGGCATCTCTGGCTAAGTTTCTTGAGGTTTATACCTAATGTTTCTAGGTACTGCTACTACCTAATATGTCTATGTGATGTTCCTACCTAATGCTTCAACCTTCTACTTGTACCTAATGCTCCCACATAATGTTCCTACTTACTTCTAACTAATCCTCCTTCCAAATGTTCCTACCTACAACTTCTGTTTATTGCTCCTATCATTTTACCAAAAGGCAGGGCTAATGCATAGCACTCCCTGTAGGAAAATCTAGAGTCACGAAGAATGAGTTGTGCAAGTTAGGTGTTGTCAAGTGTTTTGTGCGACAAGGAGAGGTTGTATGTTTATGAACAGAATGCCAGCTGTCTGTTTGTGGGTAAGGCAAAAAGGAAAGACAACTACCTGGATCAGAGGAATGTAACTGTACATCTGCTGGCAGATGAAGTGCTGGCTCACTTCACTGCTGTCACTAACCCTCCAGATACCCAGGTGGGTAGTACAGGTAATATGCCTCCCTGATTATGAAATGCCATAACCCCTGTCATGTTTGCAATGAAAAGTGCATCATTTTGAGAAATTTACCACCCCGCCCAAGCCATTACCAATCTGATTACACCTTCAGTGCAGTGCAAAATTGTCAGTTTCTTGTGTTCCTCTCCTTTGTATGGTGGGTTAGAAACAGTCAGCACAATTAGGTACACCGTGTGTAGCTTATTTTTTTTTAATCCTTAAGTGGTAGGCATGGTCCTGATTGTCTATCATTGTATGCCCAAAAGTTTTTGTCTCATTATGAAATGATAGATTAGCAAGCAAACGTAAAAGATAATACTTCAGAAGTTATGTAAATATTTACCTTTGTGTTGCTTGGTTCACTGCTGTTTGAGTGGAGGACAATGGAATGCTGCTCCTTGAACTCTTGAACTTTTTTTCACACTATACTTTTACTTCATACTCTGGCATAAAATTGGTTGTGAACAACATGTCCTCTACTAAATATAGGTGTGTGGCTGGCATGTGTAGGGAGGACAATGAAGGTTTTCTTTCTTTGTTGTTCTTGAATTTAGTTTCACACTTCTCTTATTAGGTTATACACAAGTATAAGTGAATAGAATACTTTTGCATGCTAACATCTCCCTGCAAGGTGGGTGGAATTGCATGATTAGAAAGTGTTTCACTCCAGCACACTGGCCATGGATTGATGATGTATGTGAGTTCAGAAGGTGTATGTACCTGATCCATTGAACGAAATTGGAAATGAAGTAATGATGATAAGATGACAAACACTCTCTAAGACATTTATATATCCAAACTAGAGCACTGTCTGTTCAAACATCACCCTTCAAGGAGGGTAATGTGTTTGAGCTGGAAAAATGTGTAAAGGCATTGCTTATTGCAATATCAGTGAGAACCAGTGAAATCCCTTAGACTGTTCTTAAGAATGCAGATGGGAGATATATATATATATATATATATATATATATATATATGTGTGTGTGTGTGTGTATATTTCATACATATTCGCCATTTTCCGCTTTAGTGAGATAGCACCAAAAAACAGACAAAGAATGGCCCATACACTCATATACATAAATGCCCATACATGCACATGTACATATATACACCTGTTTATATTCATACTTGCTTGCCTTCATCCATTTCCTATACCTCCTAGATAGAGATATTTACCCTACATAAGCCTTTCTGTGATTACAGAAGTTCATCAAGCTCTACAGGTCAGTCCAGGACCAAGACACAATATTGCTCCATTTGCCAGTTAGGCTGTTTGAGCCTGTAGCCAGCAGGGCAATGTCCCCTTTAAAACCTCACTGATTAGGTACACTTTGTAAATGTTTGTCCAGGCAAGTCAGCTACACTTTGCAGCTATTTGTCCTCTCAGCTTTCGAGTTTCTCCAGTGTGTAGTCCACCTTATGTCTAACATTTCCTGATAACATGTTGAGCAGTCTCTTGTCCCAGATGACACACTGTTTTCTCTTCTTGGAGCTACAGCCTCTACTAGACATAAGTGATGATATTTTACAAGGCCTTCCAAATCCATTGTGCCAACTTGGAATGATTTCTGACTCCAAACTGGGGAAACATACTTTCTATATAGAAAGGCTTATGTAGGATAAATGTCTCCACCCAGGAGGTATAGGAAAGCTAATCATTATAGAGATATTACTAGTTAAAGAAAACCTTGAACTGGCCAACCTGCAACACAGAATGGAGGCTTTATGTGGTCAAATGACCCAATCAAAAACACTGTCCAACAAGTATCCCATTATGTCCCATAGGACAGTAAGGGGTTAAAAGATATAGCAAAATCTCTGATGATGGTATTGAGACAAATCACTAATTATTTTAGAGTAGCAGATATCCATAGTTTCAAAGCTGGGTGTTAAGTCAGAGTCACTCTCAAAGGCTTCACTTCTAAAACTCTTTAGGTCTATAGTGCAAGAAGCAGTTATTTTTCCAACCCTCTTCAGTCTTTTCCTACATCCCCCCATTACCTACTAAAACCTGCTCTGTGAAGGCATTCTCATATGCAGATGACTTTACAGTCACATTACATCACAGCACCCAAACACTCTGAAAACGACTGGAATGGTAAGTAATCCAGAACAGAATATCTATATGTATGTCCACAGAAGTCCTCAGTCACTCTTTTGATCCCAGACAGACATGAATTTAACCTGCACAATGCCATCATCTTATATGGCCAATCACTTCCACTCAAGAAACGTCACATACACCACGCATGATTTTCACTCCCCTCACCACACAGATCAACATAAAATTCACCACTAACTGGCACCAGATTTGGACATGAAAGAGAATATTTAATATTCTCAACAAACAATTCATCAGCTCTGAACAGCAAAAGAACAAAAGATGTCAGGAAATAGAAGATCTGGATAGAAATAAAGTATCAAAGTATTATTCGAATGAGTGTCACATAGGACATGAGGAAATACCACTTGTAGGTATGCAACATCACCCATTCATAACAATCAAGCATAGCTGTAGATAAAGGAAATGTGAGAATCCCAACAACAGTGATTAATTCGATGCTGTTAATATTTTTACTAAAATAATATCAGTGTTGAATATGAGGCAAAAAGACAAAGTTGATGTAATATTAGAGCCAGAATAGACTGGGAATTGAAACTAAGAGGAACAAATGAAATATCAGTCATTAGAAAACCAGTAACTGACATATATCATTAACAGGTGTCCATTATATTAAACAAAAGTATACAAGCATAGACACTGAAATTAGGAAATAAGTGATGTAATAGGAAAGCATTTATGGCAGTAAGTGGTGAAAGTGGAGAATTCTTAAAATGCCAAAGAAAAATGCCATCATGGAGAGAAATTACAGATATGATAGCAACAAATGCAATTGCATGTGATATGATTATTGATATACTGGCAAAATCTAGCAAAATGTATTCAAGTAGGCACGAGGAATTAAATGTTATGAATACAGTGAGAAAATCAAAGGTGAAACTTTAAAAATGAGAATGATTGATTCTAACAAATACAAGAAACTAACTGAGCTGGTACTGCAAAATGATGAGTCCAAAACAATGTATATAAACTCAAGAGTACTGAGAGTTATATCTCATTCAAAGAAAACTACTTAGCAACTTACCTGATCACCTAGCATGTCTTATTCTGAGTAACACTCAGTTTAAGTCAACCATAAAAAGATGTAAATCCTCTCCAGCTTGTTATCAGTGTATAAAGCATGAAGCTATCTATGTATCTTGATTCCTCACAAATGGGGTATTGGGTGTTTAGTGTATTTATATCCTAATGTTTTACCATCCCACAAAGTGTAATATTATGTGCTGAAAATTCTGAACCACCAATATTTCAATTTCAAGATATTTTACTTAAAAGCATCATCCATGGTCGTTACTCCTTATACATGTATTCTTTTATCATTGTGTTGGTTTCTGAATTTAGGTATATATTGTTTTGCTGGTTATTGTTAGCTGTTATTTGCAATTACATGTTAAATAGGTAGATAAGTTGATATTATACAAAAAGCTCATATTATTTCCTTATGTTATCACCCCATCTTCCTAATCATTCCAACAACCCATTCTCTGCCCCAAAACTTTCGCTCAACTCTCCATCAACATATACACATGTATTTGATTATCTGCAGAAGGTTTGCACACCATCCAAAATTTGCTCCCCCTACTCCATATATCCTTTTCACATCTCATAAAGTATGGGACTCAGCTCTGTCATACACTTTCTTCAGATTCATAAAAGCTGCAGACAGTATCTTACATTTCATTAGAGACTTTTCCACTTGTTTTCATTGCAAAATTATTTTTTTGGTTATTCCCTTTAACCTCCAAAATGTCCTGTCCTCAGAAATTTAGGGAAACCTTAGGATTAGGATTTGTGAGATAATTCAAAAGAATATATTAGGCATATCAGTTGACTGGAAATGTAAATTACAGGAAAAATCTGTTAAATCACCCATTTCATTGCTGCACAGACATTTAAGTTTGGCATGCCACTCAAGCTTGGCTTATCACATGTTTTATAACTTTTGGTAACTCACACATCTTCATCTCTTCTCTGCCACCACATTGGATTACTGGAACTCAAAGAACTTTTCCTAGTTTTAACAGTTCAATATTCGTCAAATTATTATCACCATAATTAGTGCCCCAAAGACTACCATCAGTTAACCCTAAGTTGATGTGGAGCATGTACCAGGTCCCTACCTTCTCCCATCAAGTTATATGAGTAACTGAGACATTAGGGTTCTATCCTGGTGCTACTTGCAGTTGCTTTTGATATAAGATGTCCCTACATACCAATAAAGTTCATCTTTCAGTTTAAATGATGGCAGGAAAAGGCAGCCCATACAAGTATGGTTAGTCCCCAAAGGATGAGACTTGTACCAAATATAGGTAACCATAGGATTTTTTTCCTGGTTATTGTTACATTTGTTTGTGACATAAGGCATCTCTTCATACCAGTAAAGTGCACCTTCAAATTTAGATAAAGGTGAGAAAAGGCAGTCTGTACAAATTCCAAGCATTTTCAAGCCATAAATCATCCAAGTATGCTGGGGTTCCTTTGGGGATTGATTGGGGTTCCTTTAGGGATTGATAAACCATAGAATTTGTTTAAACATATTCTGTAAGAAAATTTTTTTTTTAGATGGAGGGTAATTTCTGAGAGATGGCTTAGTCATGGGGTTAAAGGAATTTTTCTTGTGCATTGTAGCATTCATTAGTATTACATACATATAAGAAGTACAAATTATGAATAGGAGGTTGCTATAAAAATTACCATCCTTATTACTAGCTTATATACATTTGTGTATGTTGTGTATTCTTAGCTGAAAAGAATATGAAAGGATTTGTCAATTTGGATATACATCAGGTCCCACATTAATTATGAAGATATAGAAATGAGATGGGTGAGCATTTAGCATGACTGAGTAAAGGGATATACAGCAAAATGAAACCAAAAACTTGGCAGTTTTCATCTTACCCAAGTCTTCTTGTACCTCTTTACTGGTACATCAAAGACTTGGTCTCAGCTTCTAGAGTTTTAAAGTTAACTTTTCATTCTCAGCACTATGCTTTCTTCATTTGGTAATCAGGAGCTTGATCTTGAAATTATCATTTTCATTATCATTTGGACTTCTATAATTGTGTAAGAAATCAACTATGCACTAAGAACGATGCTATACTTAAGTACCTTGTAGGATTCACAAGTAATTCTTGTCAAAAAAATTTTCCAAGCTGAATTAATTTCAGACCAATTGTATTATAAATTAGATATATACTTTGATCAAGTAATGCTATCAAAAAGCAGAATTTGCTCCCAGAATACATGTTACATATGCTAACTGTAAGAACTTTTATGCACCCCAGACAAGCTTATTCTGAAACAAAATTATTTATTATACAACATTATTGTGATGTAAATATGTGTTCACATCAGACTCTAGCAATGTTAACTGAAGAGCTTGCAGTTTTATAGATAAAAATGGTGGGAATTTTGTGAAGGTCATTCTGAAGATCTGTTCATTGTCCACGTATGCAAACAAGAAAATTCACGTAGATCTTGTAGTGTAATTTATCTGTCTTTTAATTTCATATTGTCCAGTCTTTTGATATAATGTTTTACTCATCCCAGGTACTTAATCTTTTTTGTATCATGTTACTTTTTTCAGGAGAGTGAGCAGATTGACCCCTTTGGTGATTCCTTCAAGCCTGCCTTTCCACCACCAGACGCAAGCAAGCCCAGAATTACAGCAAGTACAGCACCTACCCCTGCCCCATTGGCTCCTCCCCCTGTTTCTGGTAGAACTAGACATGACTCACATCAAGGGTCTCAGCAGCAGCAGCAAGCAAGTGCTACTGGAGGCTCAGAACAAAAGGGTAGTCAAGAATTTGCAAAATTCCCTGTTACTTTTCCTGATGTGACTAAGTCCCCTCCTCCAGCTCAAAGTGAACCTGGAAAGCCAGAGTCACAAGCAGGGGAAAGTGAGGAAGATAGATATGCAGCTTTTAAGGAATTTAGAACTGTGAATAATGGATCTTTTAGTGATTTTAGTGATTCAAGGTTTTGTGAAGGACAAGAATCTCAAACCAGTGGTGCATCGAGTCTTCAACAGACAGATGAGTTTGATGTACAGTGGTCAAAAGCTCATTTCAGTGATGGTTCAGCACCCTCTGGAAATAAGGAAACTCATTATGATGTATTTACTGACTTAGATCCACTTGGTACAGGAAAAAATCGTCCATATGTTGACAAACGAGACTTCTTTAGTGATATGCGTAAACCAGTTAGACGTGTTTTACGAGAGTTAGGTGATGGAGAAGCATCAGCTCCATCTTCCCCTCGAACACAGACAGGGATGATTCCTGCTGAAGTTTCTGCATTGGTAGCTTCAACGTCACTGTATGCTACCACACCTAGATCTATTAATGTGACAGCCTCAAGACACTCATCATCAACTAACATTACTCCTGTTCATAGTACCTCTATGCCTTCTCATTCCTTTACAGAGTCTTTTAGTCCCCCAGATTCTTTTGGGCAGGAAGATTTTCGTTTTCATCAGGTCTCAGAGAAGGAATTTTATGATACGTCTAATTTTTCGTCCTCTGGATTTGCAGATTTTAATACATTTCCAAATGATTCACCAAGAAGTCAAAGGTCAGAAGTGTCAAGTAGCATACCTGATGAGCCTCCTCCACCGCTTCCATGTGGACCTCTAACAGTAGCTCTCCCTCCAGAATCTTTTCGAGATAGTCCTCCACCATTTTCTCCTCCACCTGTTCCAAGGTCTCCTGCAAGAATGGCTTCAGGTCCAGGATCTCCACAACTTTCCCATCCCCATCATTCCCCTGTTCCTCGTACTCGCTTAAGCAAACAGGTGATAGCCACAACCTCCTCGCTTAGTCCAAAAACTCTGCCTCGTAGCCATAAATTTAGAAAGCGATCAAGCCTTGAAAACGATTGGGAAATAATAGAAATGGAATATCCTCGAGGATTTACCAGTGGTGAGCTGACTCCTCCAACTCCACCCCAGGTGCAGAGTGAGGGGGGTCTCAGCCCAAGGCCCAGACCAAGATCTCATTTATCTAAACAGTTGAGTGTCAGCTCTGCTACTTTATCTTTACGGCCTTCTCACAGTCGTTACAGTGATGCTGAGCAGTTTTCATCTCCAGAGGTAGAAAGTAGACCCTTTCCTACTGATGATTTAAACCTCAGTTATGAGGAAGCTCCTAAACCACCTCCCCGGCCTGCCCATATTGAACCTCCACCTCTTCCACCCAAGAGACAGCCCACTCATGTTACTCTGCGACCTCCCCCACGTCCACCTCCAACATCTGATGCGCATTATAATTATATTAATGAGTATGACTCTTCCCCTGAGGAAGCTAACACTCCACCAATTCCTATCCCTGCCAGAAAGCCTCGCTATCCTGATTCTGCCTCTCAGCCAGCATTTATCCCAAGTCGCTGCACCAAGCCTTCTCACCCAGATAGCTTCCAGTTCCCAAAACCAAGTGTAAGCCCTACCCATGAGTCAACAGGAGCTGTACCTAAAAGTTCCAGAGAATCCACCCCAAGCAAATTATCTACTCCAGGAAAATCTCCCAAACTTATTCAGAAGAACACTGTATCAGTTGACCTTGCCAACACTAGTCTTGACCAGCTAGCAGCTAGTTTAGATATGCCTGTGGAACAACTAGCCCGGATGACAGTAGTGGAACTAGCAGCTTGTTTGGCTCAATTGCAGTTAAGACAGGGTGGGGATTTAGAGGATCAGATTAAAGGAGATATGCAAACACATGCAATGCCTCCAGAGAAACCTGGTCGAAGGTCAAGGGGCCACAGCAGAGAACAAAGTAGAGAACGGTTTGCCTTTAATGAGGATGAAATGTTCGCTGAATTTGATGCCCAGTTTCCAAAAAGTCCTGTAGAGCCTCCTGAGTTTAGTGGAAGTACTGACCAACAGGTGACACATTCAGTGGGAGCACCTGTAAGTGAGGATAGATACGCAGTATTTCGGGAACTCACAACAGTCACAAAGCAGAAGTCTGTGTTTGATGAAAATTTCTTGACACCTCAAAATTCAATGGAAGAAGAAGTATCAGAGGTTTCTTCAGGCACATTTAAAGCTAATTTTGATGGTGATCTTCGACATGACTCCTTGGAGCATAAATCCTCCTTGAGTGATGATGGGGATGCTGGAGAGTTGGAGAAAGACAAGGACTGGCACCCTCCAAACCATGATCTTGAATGTGTAACTGTTTTTAGAAGTCCTGAAATTAGTGAATATGATAACTTTGAACCAACCTTTGATGCCAAGTTTGATGATGATTTTTCAGCTGCTACAATGAGTGAGAAGAGTCTTACTCCAGTCAACTCTCCATCACATCAGAGGCACCCAAGTCCAAAACCACTTAGGCAACATGTTGATACCCAAAAGTCACCTTTTACGGATGATTTCAGTACCTCAGGTCACATTGTTTGTAGTTCAACCAAGCATACACCTGATAAGAGACCCAGACCTGAATCAGAAACATCTTTTGCAAGCTTTGATGACAATTTTGTTCCTTCATCCTCTGACGGAGAAAAATATCCCAACTTTCAAGATATGCCTAGCAGTGAGCAAGTGTCAAGGCAAGATTCTCTAAGATCACCCTTTATTGACAATTTTATGGAATCAAAGAGAACAGAGCAAGCTGAGGATAGTGGGTTTACCTCAGGTTTTGGTGATAGTGGAGATAAGTTTGATGACCCATTTACTAGTTTTGAACCCAAACCTCGGAGCTCCTCCAGAAGTAGCATTGATAGTTCGAGAAAAACACCTGTAGATAGAGACAGCTCTCTTCAGCCACAAACAGATACTTCAGTTATTAAGAAAAAAAGTCCATTTGATGATGACTTTACTAATAGAGGTGATCGATACGAGGTTCTCAAAGAAGTTGAAAGTGAACAAGAACCATCTTTGGAGGGTGAGGTCAGTCGACTTACAAGGCAGGATGATCCCAGAGCATCTCCATATGATGATTCCTGGCATGGATCTCATAGGAATACACCATATGATGACCAAAAGTCAATTGGTTCCTTACATTCCATTCATGAAGAACAAAGAAACATTCCTCACGAATCTCCGTTTGATGACGATTTTAATCATGATTCCCGGAAGGCTTCTGTAGATCATGGACGGCTTTCTCGTTCAGGCTCAGAAAATAGAAAGTCTCCTTTTGGTGATAGCTTCACACCTCCATCATCTGCAAGACCACATAGGAGCCGTGGCCCTTCACGTCTCAGTGTGGGAAGTGAAGGAAGTGATGTTAGACATTCCCCATTTGAGGATAATTTTAACTCAATCATTGGTAGTGTAGCCGAGGAAGTGAGTTTTGATAATGCATTTCCCAGCCTTCCACAAGACATTACATCAAGTGAAGCTGAGGAAAGTGATCCATTTAGTGTCAGACTTAGTAAATCACAGGTAAAAGCAGAGGGAGGTGACAGTGAAATGCAGTTTGCTGACTTTGAGAATGCTTTTCAGCAAACTGAAAATGAGATGGGCAATGAACAGCCTATCCAGAACCAGACTCAAGGTACTCCAGGGAGGACCCCAACAGCATGTGAAGATGCTGCTCTTGAGGATGTGTTCCCTGAGGATGAGCCAGAATTTAAGATTTCTGCTCGTTTTGTCACCCCAAGTGCAGACATGAAAAAGTCAGAATCATTGAACATTTTCCGCCGAAATAGTGATCCCTTTGCAGATGACTTTTTCTCTGCTGATGGTGAAGACGGTCATCCTGCACCCACAGGTAAAACTGATGGTGATCCTTTTTGGGAGGAACCCTTTGATAATTTCAGCTTTCCTAAAGACCAGTGAAAACTATTGCATGTAAAGCACCAATATTCAGATACTTTGTCAATGAAATACAAAATGTAAAATGAAAGAAAAAATGGAAGGATAGCCAAAAAAAAAAAAAATCCAAAGAACTTAAGCAGCACTATGGTTAAATGTGAGCAGTGAAATTGATCACTTTGAACTTTCATTAACATATCCATTATACATGTTATGAGTTTTTCTCTGCTTATTTGATGTAAGTTTAAAACTGTAATATTTTTAGCATCAATATCAAAACTGGTTGCCCTCGAAAAAGGAATCTCCATTGTGTCAACTTTAAAACTTGAGTGTATACTTCAAGTGTATGCACATCAGCAAATGGTTATACCTGTGTTTGCTTAAAAGTACTATCAGTAAAGTGAAAAACTAAATTTTTGTAATGGAGTTGCTTTTCTGTAATAATTTCTGTGCTGAGAAATGTACATTGTAGGTTAAGGAAATCCTTTGACATGGGTTTGAGGTTTTTTTATAATTATCAGATGTTATTCAGTAGTAATGATGAGGAGACCTAAAGCCAGTGCTGAAAGAATTTCTTTAAACATATTCATATGTGAATATTACCAGTCTGTGATCTGTCTGTCTTGTGTTGTATCTTGTGTACTTTGTTACCCTACAAGCTGTATTGTCTGATTATTGGAGACTGAGGATATGTGAAGCATCACAGCTTCATTCACAGATTTATTTCCATAGGTGAAATGATATACTGTGGTCTTTTTTTCTGAAAAGGTATACAAGAGCTCCTTATTCACAAAGTTTTAAGTAAATGTCAAGGATATTTTTATCATATGGTATATTTTTCTTGTGCATCAGCTCAGCCTCTTCATATGACAGAAAAGTAGTAGCTAAGTTTTACATTCCCAAGAAAGGATTGCAGTTGTGTACCACTGGTGATAGAGACAAAGCTTGAATGGCTGGATTTGACAATGACAGTTTTGATGACAGTTTATATTGACTAAATGATGTGTGTGCCATGACACATGCATTATATAGACATTGGCCAGTCTGAGGACGCTACTGAAATACCCACCGAATGTTTTTGGTTTGTTTCGTAAACCAGTATGATGAGTATTATAAGTAGCTTGTCATGCTTCATTTCCAATATTGGTCACAAATGAGAGCCCACAGATAAAGGTTCACATAAATTGTAGTTACTGGTATTCATGTAGTGACAGTCAGGTACCATAACTCTTGCAATGAAAGAATGTAAATTGGCTGTGTTGTTGGTCACAGTATAACATGCTGTACAATTTGTTAGATGTGCATTTAGCAGAGCATCGGGCTCTAATGTCACAGTAAGAGATATGTAATATAATTTTGATAATGACACTTTAACCTCTTTAGGTTGCTGACTTATTTATTAGTTTGATTAGTGTCTTGACTGTCGTAGAATCTCGGTAAGTCATCTCTATCTTTTCCATATAAGATACTTTTTTCCTTAAATTTTTATATTGAAATTTTATTGATTGAATGACTTGGCATCTTAAGCTATGGTCTGTTCCAATATATTTTTTTATTATTGGCAAAAATACAAGACTTTTTTCAGCCAGCATTGATATTATCTTTATGAATCATCAGGAGCAAAATATGTTTTAAGGGTATGGACAACAGCTGTCTTTGTGTTGTAAAGTTTTCTGTTGATCACTCAATAGCCACCTCATGACATACACTAAAGCCTCAAGAACTCAGGATGTGGTTATTAAGATTATTCATTATTTAAGACTTTAGATTTTTCATGCATGTTTATTTTGTGATTCTTGCATATGTGAAACAGAAAGGCTTAAATAAGAAGCAAATGATACCAACTGACATCTTGAATATTCTTGCTGACTGGATATTATTGAGAGAGGCAATACTTATTTGCATTACAGATTTACTGCAGTCAAAGAATAACATCAAACAAGCCTCCTCATAGTTTCATGATGAATTAACTTTACGTTTGTTTTGTTTTAATTTTATCACTAACTTGTATGGTACCATAAGAGAACCATATCCAGCTACCATGGCAACTTGGTGTATGACCTGTTGGTAGGAGTGCTGGGTGAGTGATTGTTTGCCCCAATCAATAAGAGATATAATGGCAACCAAATCTTAGAACCTAAACTGCTCAGGCTTCTGATACTCCGTGCTCCTCACTCCTGAACATGTGTCACATGATGGAGTGCATTTTTATAACCGTGTCTGAAGATAGATTATTAATTTATTATATAGTTTCTGTACAAATATTGTAACTCAAGTAATAGTAATAACAATAACAAGTTATTCTTTGTGTTTATTTCACCTGTTTACTTCACTTTTGTTAGTATTATTACCATTTGGAATTAATGGGGATGTCATGTTTTTATGACATTACACTGAAAGCCTTTCTTTTCATGATCTCATCATTAATTCATTTGTCTGTATTATAATCTCTTAGAAAATGTGGTTATTTTATATGCGTAATGTAATGTTCTTGAAATTTATCTTTCATAGATCATAACTTATAGTTTGAGTGATATAGACTGTCAGATTATTGTAATGATTTAGTGAGAAACTTTTATTTGTAGAGTATCAAAATGTCTGTAAAATTATGTGCACAATTAACTGGGACATTCTGAAAACCAACTTTCATCACAAAAAGTTGTCCATATTGTATCTAATTTTCTTCATACAAAATGTACATGACATTCATTATTGTGGTGGCATGAACATTAGGGAAAATTGATTTGGTAAAAAGTGGAGACTGATGGGATTAGGTATAAAAATGAAAATAGGAAACTGAAAGGACATAGTGGAATGATTTTGAACAGATTTGTGCAAGTATGATTTTAGAAGAGATTTTAACTAACACATCTGTTGCACTTGGAAATTAAGAAAGATAAAACAAAGATAAGATATTGTAGCAGATTATCTCACTAGAGCTCTCAGTTGGTTGCATGATAGGTCTCTTTAGCTAAATATGCACTGTTACTGAAATAGAATATTTAATGCTGCTTTAATGGTTGGTGAGGGGGGAATGTAACTATGATCAGCGCAGAAATACAGCATTAATAGCTGATACTTTTGCTCCTCCTTTTTTTTAATTAATGTATTGGTAGTCAAGGTAGCCATTTAGTTTTGCTGTGTGTTTTATAGCTTTGATCTACCTACACTAGGAAAATAATTGGTTTACAAAAATTAGAACTGTGCTCATTTTACATATTTATTATAGTGTACCTTTAAAATAACAGTGTTCATTGCTCCTGTGAACTTTGTTAGTGTCTTTTAGGGTCATCTATAAGTTTGCAGCTTGAAATAAGGAAAACAATTGCATCATTGTGGACATCACAGAGGAAATTATTGTCTAAAAATTTAAGTATGATTTAGGTTACAGTTGGTGATTTTACACACCTTTGGATCTGTAGAACAGGACAGTGATGAAAATCAGTTAAGGCATGTAGATAACTCCATCTAATCAAGAATCTGTTATCCCAAGCATAAAACTGTGAAGACGATATTTCAGAAGAAAGTCACAACAGGATTTTATAGAGGTATCTTTTTTGTGTTTGGTGCTTTTCCAAGGATGATGAGACATGTAGATTTAGTTGTTGTAGAGTTAATAGCCTTTTGCAGGAAAACATTGAATTCAGTTCCTTTTCTAAATATCATGTTACTTTCTCCCATAGTTATGTTTGAGTGTTGTATGCAGAATCATCTACAGTCATCATGGCATTTGATCATTTCACTTCTTCAGGTGTTAAATATCCACAAGAGATACCTGGAACAATAGCTAAATGATGCTGAGTGCAGGTTGTTTACCACAAATGTAATGCATTTGTCACTTTCATGCAGTAAAATTTTATGAAAAGCGTAAGGGACACCTCAGTATGTATTCACAGTCAGAGGAATAAAAGTAGGTATAAGAGGAGAAATCAAGAGAGTACAGGTTACAAATGGTAATCATAGTAGCTCTTAAAAACATTACAATTGATCAGCCCCTAAAAGTTACCTGTTTACCAGCTGTCAAGGATCTGTCATGATCTTAAAGTCAACTGTAAACGAGAGCATGCCCAGGCAGAGCTGGCCACTAGAGTTGATTACATGAAAGGGCAGTACATAACACATTCTCTGTCTAGCAGGTGCCAGATTGTATGGTAGAGCATACCCTTGGCTTACCCTGTCTTGAAAGATGACAGGCAGAGGATTTGCTACCCTCAGACAAATAAGAACTAAGGCTATATGTAGAATGGAGGTTTCTCAGTTATCCTCTTTGTTTGATGAATCTCTCAGATATCAAAAGAATGCTTAAACTAGATAAAAAAGAAAAGACGTAGGGAACTCACGTAATAGTAACAGGAGAATTATTATTTTGGTGAATGTATTGAGTTTTGAAACGTAATAGTGTATTTATTTATTTATTCAAAGCTTTAGACTGGCCCACAATGGTAGCATATGACGGTTAGCATGCAAAACTGATATAGTGACAACAAATATCATTTGAGAATAAACCCATTGTTTCTATACCTGGGTTAAATATTCAAACTGATGTAAAAGCAACTTTTCCAATGAACACTTTGAAAAAGACAAAAGTTTTAATTAATGGATTAAGATAATTATCATCGAAGGTAGTACAGATGTGGGTGATACATCATTAATGCCTGTCACTTTTTAGGTATAGCAAAAGTTGCCTTATATATTGATAGCATTCTTAACTTTCCTTTCAAGACAATTGCACATTAAAGCAGTCAGTTTTGCTTTAAGATGTGTCTTGATTGTAGACAAGCAGGGTCACCACATCAATCACAACAAAAGGAAGGAGAAAAGAGATACAGTACCTGCATGACTGTTGACTCCAGTCTAGAGATGAAGCAGTGTCTGCTATGGTTGAGTAATCCAGAAATGTAGATGTAAACTGAAGAATCTGGCAACTGTTCCAGAAAATGAAAAGGTTTCTTTGTAGTGAGACTCAATTCTTTTGTACTCGAATAAAGATTCAATAACATTATCTCCATTCTTTGGAAATTGTCTTTACTCAAGCAGTCTATGAACACATTAAGTCTGCTCAGAATATGCAGGATGGAAGTATACCAAATATTTTGAGAACAACATCAGATTGTCTTTCAAGATTTTTATTTACTACTACTTAGTTTTGAGCCTCCACTAGCACATGCTTGTAGATGAGACCATTGAAGCAATTGAGAGATTCTGAATGTCTTTCCCTTCCAGTAGGGAAGCAGATTTTAGTACTTGTTGTGTTGTTTTAGGATAGGATCTTCAGCTGTTATGAGAAGCATCTGTCATTAGATGAAGTTTTAAGGGAGTTTTATAACTTATTTACGGATGGAGTGATATGAGAAATGAAAGCAAGACTAGAGGAAACGGATAGAGTCAGAGTGTGATGGTAAGGTATGGTGGCCAGTGATAAGCCTATTTGCAGATGATGCTCTGTTGTTTGCTGAGAGTAAAGAGGAGTTACAAAAGCATAAGTGTTTTTATGAAGTGTGTAAGTGAAGGTGATTGAAGATAAATGCAAGGAAAAGTAAAGTAATGGTATTTGAAAGGAAACGGAGTGAAAGCATAGATTTTAAAGTCATAAAGTTAGAGAAGAAAGTGTGCTAAACCATTTTACAGATGTAGGAGGAGAAAAACTGGAAGAAGTGACAGAATTGAAGTATTGGGAGCTATCTTGGGTAAGTTTGGTGATGTGGAAAGAAGGATAGGAGAAAAAGCATTACAATGTAGAAGAGGTATTGAGGCCTTTAATAAAATAATAGAGAGTAGAGGTTTAAGGATGAAAGTGAAGAAAGGATTAAGGCACAGCATAGTTCTCCTGACCCCCATTTATACAGCCAAACCTGCAGTTCTGTTGTACCATTAGCCAAATTTCTTGGTTATTTCAAATCACATTAAGGGATCTTTCAGGAATTTATTTGTCAAAAGCAGTCACCCTGTCATGTACAGTCTCACTCTAGATAAAACTTTCTTGCATCTCTACCTTCTTCCAGATTTGCTTTTTACTTCCATTTAGATTCTCATCCAAATGTCTCCCAAGATTGTTTTTGTTATATAGTGTATGCCATGTTGTTTGTTTTTGTTATATAGTGTACGCCATGTTTTTAAATTCTTTGTTTAGGGCTTCTTTGTTTATATTCATAACCATCCATTCATCAGTATTATTATGGAATATTCAGCTTCAAATGTTTTTTTTTCTGTGAATTCCCTTATGTCTTCACTCACCATGCTGTTCCTTGTATTTATAGAGATATGTATTTGCATCACCTATAGCTACCCATTAATATGTTCTATATATTGTTTCACTTCATAAAGATTGAAAATACCTTAATAAAAAATGCAGTTCTTTGTTCAGAACTTAGAGAGAAGGGCAAAAAATTTTATTGTTTCTTGTATTTACAGAAGGGATTAATTGTTTCCTGTAGTTCAAGATTGATGTTTCACAGGAGGAATGGAGATTTGATAGTTTTTTCTCATAGCTAGGACTACAGCCCAAAAGTATTTCACACTTCAGGTTATAAATCCTTTCACCTCATTGTAATGCAACACCACTTTTGATTGTTGGTTATTTTCAGATTTTAAATAATTTTATCTTCACTGTATTACTGCCTAAGTGAGAAATGTCAAAGATTCTTCTGTTTCCTTGCGCTACCTCGCAAACGTGGGAGACAGCGGCAAAAAAAAAATATATATATATGATGATACAGTGCTGGTGGCTGATTCATGTGAGAAACTGCAGAAGCTGGTGACTGAGTTTGGTAGTGTGTGAAAGAAGAAAGTTGAGTAAATGTGAATAAGAGCAAGGTAATTAGGTACAGTAGGGTTGAGGGTCAAGTCAATTGGGAGGTAAGTTTGAATGGAGAAAAACTGGAGGAAGTAAAGTGTTTTAGATATCTGGGAGTGGATCTGGCAGCGGATGGAACCATGGAAGCGGAAGTGGATCATAGGGTGGGGGAGGGGGCGAAAATCCTGGGAGCCTTGAAGAATGTGTGGAAGTCGAGAACATTATCTCGGAAAGCAAAAATGGGTATGTTTGAAGGAATAGTGGTTCCAACAATGTTGTATGGTTGCGAGGCGTGGGCTATGGATAGAGTTGTGCACAGGAGGATAGATGTGCTGGAAATGAGATGTTTGAGGACAATGTGTGGTGTGAGGTGGTTTGATCGAGTAAGTAATGTAAGGGTAAGAGAGATGTGTGGAAATAAAAAGAGCGTGGTTGAGAGAGCAGAATAGGGTGTTTTGAAATGGTTTGGGCACATGGAGAGAATGAGTGAGGAAAGATTGACCAAGAGGATATATGTGTCGGAGGTGGAGGGAACGAGAAGTGGGAGACCAAATTGGAGGTGGAAAGATGGAGTGAAAAAGATTTTGTGTGATCGGGGCCTGAACATGCAGGAGGGTGAAAGGCGGGCAAGGAATAGAGTGAATTGGATCAATGTGGTATACCGGGGTTGACGTGCTGTCAATGGATTGAATCAAGGCATGTGAAGTGTCTGGGGTAAACCATGGAAAGTTGTGTGGGGCCTGGATGTGGAAAGGGAGCTGTGGTTTTCGGGCATTATTGCGTGACAGCTAGAGACTGAGTGTGAACGAATGGGGCCTTTGTTGTCTTTTGCTAGCGCTACCTCGCACACATGAGGGGGAGGGGGATGTTATTCCATGTGTGGCGAGGTGGCGATGGGAATGAATAAAGGCAGACAGTGTGAATTGTGTGCATGTGTATATATGTATGTGTCTGTGTGTGTATATATATGTGTACATTGAGATGTATGGGTATGTATATTTGCGTGTGTGGACGTGTATGTATATACATGTGTATGGGGGTGGGTTGGGCCATTTCTTTCGTCTGTTTCCTTGCGCTACCTCGCAAACGCGGGAGACAGCGACAAAGCAAAATAAATGAAAATAAAATATTTCTTTTTCTTTCTTTCAAACTATTGGCCATTTCCCGCATTAGCAAGGTAGCGTTAAGAACAGAGGACTGGGCCTCTAAGGGAATATCCTCACCAGGCCCCTTCTGTGTTCCTTCCTTTGGAAAATTAAAAAAAAAAAAAAAGAGGGGAGGATTTCCAGCCCCCCGCTCCCATCAAATCACCGTAGGACAGGGTCAAATGTACCACTCTTATTCTGAACGTTGGTGACAAAATATCAATGGTGCCTCCCACTTTTCAAAAGAAAAAAGTTTTCTAAATATTTTTGTTCATGGCTTGTCTCAGAAAATATTTTTATTTATGTTATGTAACATTGTTAATGGTTTCAGTTGTTATCCTTAGGTAGGGCTTACGCGATCCACAAAGGTAATATCTATTCATGTTTGTTACGATTCCTTAAGTATGCCTTTTGTACATGTATTAAAAATCCATTGATTCAAAGTCAAATGTACATACTTCCCACTATCTTTAAAATAGTTTTACCCCATGAATATGAGTTTGACAATGTGTCAGAAAGGATGGATAACCAAGGATGTGTATGAAAGAACAGGGATGAGATAATATTGGGGAAAAGGATGTGAATATAGTTAATGATGAGGGATGAAGTAAGATTTGAGTGTAGAGTGTTTGTATGAGGCAGGAAGTGGCTGAAGATGCATTCATTGTCTCCACTCATTGATATTTGTAAAATTGTTTGACTACTGGTAAGCCAGGTGTCAGTTATACTGTAGTCTCCTCTGCCCACATCAGAACGCTCGGTGCCACGTTCCAATGTCTGTAGGATACCGTTCTTGAAGCCTCATTCATAGTCGCAATAATTTCCGGTTTCATCATCCCGGAAGTCTTATGCACCATCAAGAATAATTAAAAACGGCTAGAATAGAAAGATTATAATTGGAAAAGTTTAGAAATATATTAATACTTAATTTGATTTCATGCGGGGAAAAGATTGAGACGGAACGCCGTTGCATTCTTGTTTACAAACAACGAGAAAAGATCGAGATGGAAGGCCATTGGATATTGGCTCACAAAGGACAACTGGAATCGTGCATTCGAACTTGAACATGTGACTCCATTACTAGTTATCTTCGTCCTATCGGTACAGGATGTGACCATTTCCCACGATCATGTCCGCCACAGCACCATCCTAAATACATCTGCCAAAGCAACACAAACTGTAAGCATTGTAGCAACATTATATTACTCTTTATGTTACCCAGATAGTGCCATTGTATCATCGTACCACAATTTCAACATCTCGTTTACTCAAGCTCTCAATAATTAATCATTCCCTGCTAAACTCATTTGTTAGCGTTCATAGCGACTTTACTATTGAAGTACGTTTGATTAGGCTTTACTAATGGTATAGGATTTATAGCTATGAGAAATTCATTTTTCCCCATGCGATATAGTGATAGGAGATGGCCTATATTGTATGTCTACATGTAATATTTACGTTTAACCAAGTTAGCTTACGTTAACTTACCTAGTCAGCTTATGTCTAGCAGCCTAATCAGTTTAGTAAACAAACCTGTCTTAATCAGTTTACGTAAACTAACCTAACCTAATCAGTTTACGTAAACTGACCTAACCTAGCCTAGTAAAACATAGAAAGTGTCCATAAGCTTCTCAATCAGCTTTCGTGAAATAACCTAACCTGATCAGGTTACTTTAACTATTTCACCCTAGTTAACATATGTAAATTAACCACACCAGTCACCTTAAACAAACGAAGCCCAATTTAATACTAGTTTAACCATGCAGCTTAAACTATCTACTGTATTTCAAGATATAAAAAAAATCCTGCAAAACCATTTACTGTAATGATCACCCATACACCATTGTAGAAAGTTCTGTTAAAAGTGAGGGGTATCCTGTAATGTTCTTTTTATCAAACGTTGTTAGGAAAATATGGGTGCAACCACTTTTTTATGACTGCATATTATCACAGTGACCCAATCCCAAGTATGGATGACATCATATGTACAATACTGTGGTAGAGCTTCCTAATCTCTTGTAATCCAAAAGCTGATTTTTAACGACATAAAAATTCCACGTAGCCTCCCACTCATCACTTCGAAAGAATGTTTGCAGTTTTTCACTTGGTTGATACAGTTTTTGCAATGTAGGTAAAATTGCGTGCATTGTAGGTGAAATCATAACTCACACCCTAGTCAAACTTTCGAAGTTATCTCATATTCACATGGCAGTCAAGTGGAGGATTATGAAGGATTCCCATTTTTATGAGAACATTTTAGTTATCATTTTGGTAATTATTTAATTCTCGTGTCATCGTTTTAGGAGTCGCTTTAGATTGCAGAGATTATGCACTTCTTGGACGTGGAAGTCATTCTTCAAAAAATTTTGTCAAGTATCAGATGAATTGTCCTGGTAAATCATTTTTCATTGTAGGTAGGTATTGAAGATTTATTCGATTGCAAATAATTTGGCATTATTATCATTATTATTATTTTATTAGTTATCATTATCAGTATTATCATCATTATTAGAGATAACACCTCAACCATCCAGCCTCGGAGCAACCATCCACTCAGAGTTCTTTCCTGTAAATGAAATCATCATAAGAGGGGCACAATGGCCCTCTTGAAAGGGCACACCTTGGTCAGAAGATCGGTGAAAACACGGGTAGACTGAGGGAATTCGTGCAAGAATGGCATATGATGGGCTTTCCTAGTGTGACCACGATTTCCCTGACCCGTATAGTTGGGTTTAAAGAGCAGATAGACCACAAAGCATTAGATACTGCAAGGATCAGAAATAAATTGTCCACACCGCATTACGTTCAGAGAAAAAAAATACCACACTACATTAGGTGCTGCGGATAGACAACGCCGGGAAGTAAAAAGGATAGGTGATGTCTGTTAACCTTATGTGCTCTTATGTCTGACCATACTTTCTGACAGCCATAAATACAGACAGCTTGGGCTAGATTTGGCACTTAAAAACGATCTGGTAGGACACCAGTTTTTTTTTTTTGTTGTTGTTTCCTACGAATTCTCTTAATACTCTTTCCCCCTACTCCACACACACATAATGAATAAATAACTTTTAATAGGAAATAATTCATATTGTAATATTGGTCATCTCATTAACAGTTCATGTCGTAATGTGATGATAAAGGAGAAGAATGATTATGAAAGACCTGAAACAAAAATCCATTGAGCAGAACCACATAATGAATGGGTTAGGCGAGAGGAAGCTAATAGCAAAAGAGGTCAAGAAGTTAGATAAGGAGGCAATATTGTTTACATACCTTAGTATAAAGTAAAATGAACGGGGAGAGTCAAGAGTGAAGAGAAAAACAAACCGAGAAACAGAGGTACAGTTTCACCGTTCATGTTCTCCATGACGCGTCAGGTGGGGAGAACACCACATCCTCCCGAGTCCTGTGGCCGCGTCAGGTTACACTACGGAAGAGACGTGGACAACGATAAATACAAGAGACAGAAAAAATGAAATGAAGAAAATGATGATTAGGAGACTGAAGGGGGTTAAGTCACAAGGGAAGACTGATTGTTGTTCATACCTTAACATCAAAATTCTGAGACGTCATTTACATAAATAACTGCTCCAGCAGGGCGAGGCTACTTCGGTATCGCCCGGCTCACGTTACGTTGGAGAAGCCGGTGAAATCTGCTCCCGCCAGGAATAACATAATACGAAGACAAGATCTTGGTGAATGAAAGATATTAGATCTGAAGGGTGAATGAAAGATCTTAGATTTGAAGAGAAACTACGCTTAGAGGGTTGCATAATAGTAGGTGTTTCTTACTTTAATTCGTCTTCGTACCACTGGAGTTTCTATGACCCGTTTGAGAATGTCTTTTTATAATTAGTATTGGCTTTATGTATCGGATGGACTACTAGCCAGTCAGTCAGTGAATTATGAGCTACTTGTTTTTTTTCTTTCCAAAAACGAATAAGCGAAAGCTATATAACGTATATGCTATTTATCAGAAACCCCTTTTTATGTCAGCGAACAAGTGTTGAAGAATTAAGATTCTTCTGCCTGCAGTATCCCCTACGGAGTTTTGAAGCTGTGATGTAACTTGCAATTGAACTCTGTGACTGGTGATTGCATTCACTTTGTACTTTGCTATGCAACTACAAAGTACTCAGGCGAGGCACCAGCCTAACGTCAACCTCGCAGAGTACGTAAAGTAGGAGATCACTTGCTATTAAAGCACACTTTGCGAAAAAGGAAAAGTTAACCTTGCTCCACCCAGCCTTAAGAGAGTAAGAGAGGCACTTGAGTGCTTGACATACACGAGTGAAGTACATACTTATCAGAAACGTTTGTCAAGGTTAATGTAGTTTATTCACTTTAAACATCTCGTAAACAAAGTTCACTGAACGAACATAGAGCTCCATCTGCCTCTCCATGCCAAGTGCTGGATCACCTATGACTAATACAATCAGGTTAGATATGTCAGTGTTACATGTATATTCATTATGTTTACATCAGTGCTGCATATATATTCATGTTTTTAATGATTCGCAACTATTTGTGGACTTATATGATACTGAACAGTGATATCACATTTCCTTACAATTACTTATAAAGCCTGCACGGATTTTCATGTATTTGTATTGAACAATATGTTTTGTGTAAAACTTTTGAAAGTCTACTGTTTGTATGGTGTCAGATTGTTCATGAAGGCAGTTAGCCTTTTATTCGTGAGAATAAAATCTAAGTTGATTTACAGATAAATACTGAATTTTTCTCTCTCACTTCTATGAAGTCCGGTATAATTGTCATAGTGGAACTGCGTCAATCTGAAAATATTGTTAGTATTTACAAACATCTAATAAGTTTGACAGTATTCCACCAACTGAATACGTATGTTATGCGCCTAAGCCAAAATGACAACAACGAATGAATTTTTGTAGATACCAAAAGTTGCCTTTATGGCAGAAATAGTTATGATTTCGAACTCGTTTTCAGTGCATTGATAATAATATGAGAAAATGAATTTCAATGGATATTCCAGAGAGATCTATAATTCTGATGCTCATACGATGAAATGTAACATTTGTACGGGTGCTACACAACTGATATTCTGTGATTGGTTATATTGCACTAGTACATGATTCAACACCTTATGTGTTTAAACGTGCGAAATTTTGGATAATAATAACCTGTTGATGGCCGTTAAATGCAACAACTTTCGTAATGATGAGTCATAGAGTTCAACATAAATATGTAATTTTCAAAGACTCTCTTGGATTATTATGATTATACATATGTTTGGCTAGACAGTACGGTAGTAGGGCTGAATTTCGCACTTCTTATTATGTGATGAAAACATTTTCATTCTCACGTACAACCACCTTAGTACTTGAGCACCATTCATATGTAGTTTGGGTGTTAGTATGATATAAACTTTGAGTTATGTCGATATGACTGAATTGTTCCATTGCTCCTGCAGGATATGTGTATGTGTTGTAGTCAATTGACCCTTGTAACGGTAAGTATTAGCATTTTGCAATAATCGTTTGATATGATTAGACGCATCACACGGCCACGATATCACGCAATGCATTGATTGGTTACAAGAATGAGTGAGAGTGGTTTTCGTTCCCGGGGATCACTGGGTATTAGTATGGCAGAGTAATAAGTACAGAAATGGCTGTTGTTAATGGCATTATTTCCATAGTCTTTATGTTATGTTTCACTAAAGGCCTGGTCTTAAGGAGTGTCTTTGACATGTTTTAAAACAAGAAAGCCGAAGGTACAAAGTTGTGCGAGTTTACAAATATACTGATGCAATGATCTGGCTACCCTTTATAGTGCTATCAGTAATCACAAATGATATTGGCAATCGAAATTTGTTAGAGTAGTGGTTCAAATATTAACATTGGTTGGTAGCCCAGCGTTTGACAGTATTAGCAGCGGTTGGTATCATAGCAGGAGCCAGTGGTATGGATAGTGGTTGCAGAGGTCGATGATATTCTAGCACGTGATAGTGGTATGGTTTGTGATAGCAGAGGTATAGTTAGTGGTAGCTGAGGTTTGTAGAGTAGCTCTTGACTGTGATATGGTTAGTGATAGCAGTGATAGGTAAGTTTTAGCAGTGATTAGTGGCAAAAGACATACAAGGATAGTAAACAAGAGAGATTATGGGATGATAGATAACGTATATTTAAGAAAACAGAATTGGCTGTCGCGTGAGAATATCTTGGATTAGTGCGAGGCATTTGGTAGGTCTGTTCTTCGTGGAGACTCGGCCATAGCCAGTCAGAACTAACTCACATCAGCAAGTGACATCTCCAGCTTGGAGAACTACTTGTAACACAACTTGATATTTGAAAATGACCTAAAAAAATGGTATTAGACATTCTTGGAGAAGGCAAAGAAAGAGGTGAAGACATTTTGTATGAAGGAGCGCTTGCTGTCCTCACAGTTCATGGTGGAAATGAAGGCCAAGTGAAAAGTGTAAGATGATTCCAATATAATACGTAATTTGACATCTTTCTCAGACATGGCGGCCTCAGTAACATTTGATTTTTATCTTAAAGGGTAGAAAATTTAGTTGTAACTATTACAATATTTTGGGATTGATATCTGCAGTCTGGTTGTAATATGGGCAGTGATCACGGAGTCGGGTAGTACACCACCAGTGGCAGCAGTGATGTTCCAAATAGAATAATTGACGGGAGCAGGACTGGCGCGAGGAACCAGCAATCTTCCCCATGGCGGCGGTCGCCACCCACCGCGGCCAACCACAGACCCGCCACGCCACGTCCTCCCACAGGGCGGGAGGCTGTGACTGAATGTTTTATTATTATTATTTATTATTGTTATTATTATTATTATTATTATTATTATTATTATTATTATTATTATTATCATCATCATCATCATCATTATTATTTCATATCAGTACTATTTTTTTTTGCTGAAAGATTCACTTTATGTCACAGATGCACTCAAGCCTTGAAAATCCTTGATAGGGCACAGGGCCAAATTGTGAAATAATTTTGATCTTGTGCACGGTGTTGCGATCCTTAAAAACGACGGAACGACCCTTGTGCACGATGGCACGACCCCTGAGTATGATGCTCTAGTCTTCAAGAGGTTAAATGCCAAGTCAAGATAGTCAAGGGTCGGACTGTCTTTCTTAATGGTTGTTCTCAAGGGTTTAAACTGCTTATATGACATTTAACGAGCTGACGAGAGATCTAGTTTATAGAGTGGTTTCTCGATGATAGTACATATAATTTCAGTCACAAACGTATCAGTGTCATAGTAGTCCAGCCGGCATGATCCATCATGCAACACTTTTCTCGGTATGTTCCAGTGCTGAAGTGTGCTACTGCCTCTCAGGACTCGAGGCCTCCCATGATAAGAAACCGACACACTCAGATGTTAGATGGAGTTAGTGACCCAGGAGGATCGGGGATACACGAGAAGGAGGAATAGGTTGCTCCCTGGTGAGCTGGTTTATACAGACAAGAAGCTTTACCTGGAGAACTAGGATTTACTGAAAAGATTTTGATAGACAGAATTGGGTGTACTCTAAAGACTTGTAGGGATGTAGAACGACTTGTGCGTTGCTGGCGTTCACTGCCAGAAGAGAAACGGATGATCCTGTTGGGTTGATGGTTGGCGTTCTGCGCGAGACCGCCTGATTTCAGTCTTACACGTGAGGATATATATATATATATATATATATATATATATATATATATATATATATATATATATATATATATATATAGATAGATAGATAGATAGATAGATAGATAGAATTAGAGAGAGAGAGAGAGAGAGAGAGAGAGAGAGAGAGAGAGAGAGAGAGAGAGAGAGAGAGAGAGAGAGAGAGAGAGACGTTACAGGCCGTGAGAGAGGTTCCTACCTTCGTTGAAGTTATATCATCAGAGCTCAGTTTCGTTGAAGAACTTGCCTCAAAGGAGCCTACCTTTTCCCTGCTACCGATTTTAGCGCAGCCTTGAAGCTTCAGGATCCTCTGAAGAAGAGGTTCTTGGGAATATATATATATATATATATATATATATATATATATATATATATATATATATATATATATGTATGTATATACATGTGTATGGGGGGGGGGGTTGGGCCATTTCTTTCGTCTGTTTCCTTGCGCTACCTCGCAAACGCGGGAGACAGCGACAAAGTATAAAAAAAAAAAAAAATATATATATATATATATATATATATATATATATATATATATATATATATATATATATCCTGTGGATAGGGGAGAAAGAATACTTCCCACGTATTCCCTGCGTGTCGTAGAAGGTGACTAAAAGAGAATGGAGTGGGGAGTTGAAAATCCTCCCTTCTCGTTTTTTAATTTTCCAAAAGAAGGAACAGAGAAGGGAGCCAAGTGAGGATATTCCCTCAAAGGCTCAAACCTCTGTTCTTAACGCTACCTCGCTAACGCTGGAAATGGTGAATAGTATGAAAAAAAAGAAATATATATATATATATATATATATATATATATATATATATATATATATATATATATATATATCGGAGGAATTTCAAAAGGAGTGAGACAATGTTTTCAGGTTAAAATATTTTAGGGAATTATAAGGTTAGTAAGATAAGAGAAATGAAGGGAATTTAATTGGTACTTTTTGTGTCAGCTTTCTTTGCCGTGGAGAAGAATGCGCGCCACAAATTAGTGCAGCAGGTGTTGGTGATGGGCGGGTCGCAAGGTCATCAGTAACAAATGACGAGGTCGAGGTCAAACACGTGTGCAGGGTCGGCGGGTCGTCCCGGGTCACACCAATACAAAACGTCAACAAAAGGCTCCACTTGTGACCACGTCTCTTGATGGTAAAGCACCTGGGCAGGGGGGAGGGGGACGGGCGCTGCGGGGTGGATGGGTCGGGTCTCACAGGTCACGTAGGCTCCGGCCGAGGTCACTGTGGGGAGGTGACGAGCATTGTGAGCTGTGCAGGTGTGTGTGTGTGTGTGTGTGTGTGTGTGTGTGTGCCAGGTGCACTGACGCAGCGAAATACATTCACATCTGGTGATGCTTTGGTGTACATGTGTGTGTGTGTGTGTGTGTGTGTGTGTGTGTGTCCATAAGTACTTAAGAGTAAAGACATGGTACATATATGCGAAGGTAAGAGACGGAGAAACATGAATGTAAAACTCTCTCCCCGTAACACAAAGAATGATCACACCTTGCTTAACTTAGGATGTGTAGACATGTAAGAAAAAAGTTATGGTAAATATATAAAGTTTAGAGTCGGTGCAGCAGCCGTGTTAAGCTCTCTCCGTAACACACAAATAGTAGTCACATGGAAAACCTTTTTAATTTTTTTTTTAAACCAGATTGATGACGTGCGCAATACAGTTCTTCAGGAGATGTAGGGATTGAACGAACACGACATAACTTGAAATTATAGAGAAAACTTTTAAGAAAGGATGTAAAGAAGTGCTCATATAGAATAAAAGTGGTAGATGAATGAACAGGAGATGAGACCTTACGAGTGCAGAACTCCCTCTCCATACAGTGCAAGATATGGGGCCCCACGAGTGTAGTACTCCCTCTCCATACAGTACAAGATATGGGGCCCCACGAGTGTAGTACTCCCTCTCCGTACAGTACAAGAGATCGGGCGCCACGAGTGTCGTCCTCCCTCCCCGTACAGTACAAGAGATCGGGCGCCACGAGTGTAGTACTCCCTCCCCGTACAGTACAAGAGATCGGGCCCCACGAGTAAAAGCTTTTCCCTCCCTTAACCTGCCAACCCCCATATAACGCAGGTGGGTTGCTACAGGCTGCTTTGTGCGAATTCCACTGTTCATAATTCTGAAGGCAATGTGGGACTGACTGACCCATACTTCCATTTTCCTCTTTCAGTGTTCCGTGCCTCGAGAGAGATTAACCGGTCGAGCCAGGGATCGGACTCCACCAGGTGGCAGAGCAGCTGGAGAGGTCATAACAGTCATGACCTGAGACAAAAGGCTACGGTTAGTTCCCAGCGGGGTCAGGGGTCACAGGCCACCTGTGTGATTGTCTTCTCATGTCCTCACTTAACCTTCCCTCCTTGAACCTAACCTGTCTGGCCACGCCTACTTTTGACACCTTGACTAGCTAATGATGAGATTACATGGAGGTCCCGAGTATTGGAGGAGGGGAGGATGGGGAATGGCATTAATTATTCATCCCTCTAAGATGGTTATTTCATTCCACCTGTAGTTTTATCTTCATATATATATTTATATATATATATATATATATATATATATATATATATATATATATATATATATATATATATATATATATATATATATATATATGTGTGTGTGTGTGTGTGTGTGTGTGTGTGTACGATTTGTGTGTTACGGAAAGATAGTCTCAGAGTAGCATTGGCCGGTCTCTTAAGCTTATTTATATGAACCATGTCTTTATTCATGTTTATGCATGCACACACACACACACACACACACACACACACACACACACACACACACACACTAGTGTGTGGAGTGTTACCGGAGTCCGCCTGCTCAAGGCTTTAACACTGGGAGCACAGTATTTGCATTAAATTATTTCAGTGATCATGATAGTCAGCCGGACTCTGGAAGGTTCACCTGCTTTGAGTTGATCGGGCATCATATGTGGCGCTAAGTGTAGCCAGCAGGTCGAGCTTATCTGCGACGGGCAGTGGCTCGACCTTGGGTCCGACGGTTGGCGGCATTTGAGAGCGGGAGGTGGCGAGTGACATACACATCTACACAATTCTTTTCAGATTTGGATGCTAACAGAATGATTCCTCTCGTGTCATGTTTTTAATGTGTTCATTAATATGGTATGCTGGTTTGTATGCAGTTGTACTTTTTTATATGTTTATGTTTGTCATATGAATTTGTGAGACTCGGAGGAATCATTCATTTTTGGCGATTTAGGGTGAAGCACTTTTCCGATTTATTGATTTACGTAATTATGTTTTTTCTCCTCAAGCCCCGCACATACAAATTAAAACAGTTTTGCATACTTTGATTAATTTACGCATTATTTTTGACCACGATACGTCCGTGCCTCGTCGACAGCTTCCATCACTTAATGAAAGAGTCTACCATCACCACCAGTTCCTCTCCACCTCACCCAGAGATTATCATCAGGCCCCTCTGGCCGCTGTGCTGGCCACAGGAATGTAATTGTGCCTCAGTGGTCTCCGAGACACTGTCGTATTTTTAATAACTGAGATACTGAGAAGTGTCTAAGAAACATTGGTGTATGCTAGGTTTTTAACAAACGTAGGTGATGGTTTTTAGGACAACTGTCCCCCAAGTTAAATCAGGATTTAGCTTTATCGTTATATTCTTTAATTTCCTTTATACATTATTTGGGTTAAATGTTTGATGCAACATCTGAAAGTTTTGCTGAATAGAAATATTTAATTTTTACTGTAGTAATTGAATGGTCTTATGCCATAGCCAGTATGTTTGCTGAATTTGTTTACGGAAATTTGTCTAAAGTAAAAAGTTTGAGGAAAATGAATGGAAAAATGTAAGTTATTATGTAGTTAACTGGGCACAATTTATACTGCAGAAGTTTATGTCTGGACGTCACTTGTCATTAAAGGTAGGGGTTTCGAGTGTTCTTCGAGTGTTCTTCGGGTGTTCTTTCCTGGGGTGAAGGACGTGCTTTCCCGCAGCTGTTGTATTCTTAATGTCTCCCAGACGGTGATAGTATCATACAGGTAACTGCTGGAATCACATTATCCAAATTGTTTGCACCTAAGCCGTTGGCAACTCATCAACTAATGTTTGCATCTAACCTGAAAAAAAAACCTTCATTCAGATTTTAATATTTTTTTCATTTAAAGAACGTCGATATGAAAACACGGATGAACCACGAGATGGAAAAAACATGCGTTACAAAAGACGTTTGTGCGTTGCTATTATCTAATAGATGACAATAAAACCTTATTGGGTTATCACTAAAGAAAACATGGTAAACCATGAACGCTGACATCTGCTGGAAACAAAATGATTTTGAATTATCGCTCAGGAACTTGGCTGAGGCCAACCGTTGACACTTGGTAACCTGTTCTCGGGGAACTCCCGCCAGACCTGACGAAACTTTCTAATGTTATTTAAAAATCCTTTGCAAACTACAGAACAGTTTGGTGATGGCATCTTCGTTAACTAACTTATTTAGTTTTATTATTACAGGATAAAGTCTATCAATACACAAACTGGCACAAGGAAAGTAAATAACTACGGGGGAGTGGAAAAAAAGGGGGATCCACCGGCCGCTTCTCCCGTCTCATTCTACTCTGTTCAAGTAACATTCTCATTGCATTCCTTTGCACCTTCTCCTGCAGCTCTGTGTAGCCTCTTGGACGAAGCTAAACTGGTATTTTCATTCCAGCTTGGTGGAATATACTTGTCGCATGCGCAGAAATGCAGACGTATGTTTTTTATAGTTGCATAGTTACTTCGTATTGTGGTGGGTAAGGACTTGGCGGCAGGACAGAGTAATGGTGAAGTGCAATGAAAAGTAGTTAACGTCGGGGAGGGAATGTTGAGTGGATGCTTCCCGCGTTGGTCTCGCACACAAACCGGTTCTCTTATTTACAATGCGGTTTTGTGCCCAAAGAAGCACTCCTGAACCTGTTGGCCTAACCTTCTAAGCCAAGTACCTCAAGTGCAGCGAACTTCAGAGCATTTTTCCGTAATCTCTGCGGCAGTAAGGAGTATTATGCTTTTTTTTTTCCTAATTGTTTAGTCAAATGTGCTACGAATAGGCTTTCTTTTTGTATGTGTGGCCAAGTTCGGCAGGCGGGTGGCTGATTATCTGCGCTTTAGGCTCGTCAGATACCAGGGTCATCACAGACCGCCAATTTATACTCACCAATCGAAAAATCTTGAACACCTTACTCAGGTGTTTAGGATACTTCTAAAACACAGAATAACATATTGAGAATAGCATTAGAAAATAACAAAAAATAATGTATGCGAAATGTTCTAAAGAAGACCAGTTATTAGTAAGAGTATTTATTTTCAATTTAATATGAAAAAAAGTATTGTAACATTCAGAGTGAAAAACCTTATAGTCTTTGTATGTGCAGAAAAGGGGAAGAGGGGGAGTGGGGCACAAACCCTGTACCTCTTGGTTGAACACATGGTATGGCAGGCAGGGATCCCGTGAGGAGCCCGTCAGCCGGGTGCTGTGCCAGCCAGCTCCAGTTTCGCCTGGTGTGTGAGTCAATTTATGCCCTTTTTACCTGGCAGAAGCCTTATGTAGTATAGCGGAGAGGGAGGGGTGGTGTTGGCACAATAGCCGGGCGTATAACCGTCAGGAATCGTAGAATCTCTTGATATTGAAATGAATCACTTGAAACGTCCCAAGGTAAAGATGTTCAAGAAAGTTAATGCTTGTGGAAATGGGAGTGTCGTTTATTTTGTGCAAATCTGCGTTTCATATTATGCAGGAATCGGAAACTCATGGAATACTCAGTAGGTCGCGCAAAGATCGCTTATCAAGATAGGCTTTCATGTGAAGGAAACGGTAACACAAGGGAGGACGAAAAGTGAGTGGTAAGGAAAAAGGACGAAAAGTGAATGGTAACGAAAGAAAGGGCGAAAGTGACTCATATCGAAAGAGACGACGAAAAGTGAATGGTAACAGAAGGAAGAGATGTAACATTGGTAATATGAGGTAGACGGGACATTCAAGACATAGAAACAAGTGGACACTACTTAGTGATACAGCTTTTTATATCTTAAAGCTCCCTCCCTTACGTGTTAAAATTCCATTATTGATAGCGTATTGGTAGTTAAGTGCAGTCATTCCTAATGACTAAGGTTCAAGTGCACTGTAAGAGTGTCTTTCGTCTAAGAATGATCATCAACACCTGCAGAGGGTGTGGAAGATTTTTCGGTTGAATGTTATGATTTCACGATAACGGCTTAAATGGCCCTTGCAAGTTGATCAGCGTAGTGCCTACACAAGCAGCCTTAAAGTAACCGATAGCCATTATATTTGACATAAACATTTTAATAAAGTGGTCAAGTAACGCCTGTTATCAAATTTATAACCCACGAATGTATATCGTACCAAAAACATGTTATGAATGTGCTTATTACTGTTTTGTCAGGTTGGCCCAGACAGTCCATGAGACGTGACATATATAAACAGGTTTCGTAAACTGGCATACGTACGATAACTGAAATATTGTTTTTGTTTGAAAGTTAATGTTTGCAATGCCCTGCTTGGCATATTGGATTGTCGGAACAACGCGCTAGCAGCCAACAAGTTAATCTAGTGTTATCCGTTTTCTGTTCTGAAGGAGATATTTAGATTCATTGGAAGTCAATAGTATGCAAGTTAGATATAATTTAGATGATAAGTAGGTTTGATCTCTCGATGTGATGCCTTTCGATAGAATGTTGATAATACAATAAAGATTTTAACTTGAGGACTCAGATTTTGTGAGAGAATTGGTAATATATTCACAGTCTACCAGAACAACGGTTGAATAAAATACTGCTTGATAATGCTTTGCCATTGGTGCAAAAAACTGATTGTTTAGACAAGCAAATGTGTTCGCTCGGCAAAAGTGGTTTTGATAGCATTCTCAGCAGTATGGTTCGCATGATTAATTGCAAATGCTTATGAACCGTTTCTCTTAAATTTCACAGACATTCGGTCTTGTATGTATATGTGTATTTGTAGTCCATTACCGTATTTTCAGGGCGCGACGATTGTATGCCATATATGTCGAATGTTAGACGACTTGAAATCAGTCGATGAGTTTGAGGGTTTGATGGCATCCTTTAGCTCGTTTATATGAAGACTTTCAAGAACTTCCACGCTAGTCAGCCGTGATATGTACGCACCTCCATTTGGAGGTGCTTTGCAACAGCATGAAGGGTGCATAGTTAAGGAAGTTTCAGAATATTCTATCTAGCAAAGCTCACGTGACGAGGGCTTCCATCAGTTTCAAGCATAGGATCATGAGAGGTTAGGTTTAAAAGAACAAGAAAAAAAAATAGCGTGTCAGTCTGCATTCAGAAGCACTTCCATCCAGCCTGTATGAATGACAAGATCCTTCTTAATACTTCACGGTGGCTTATGGAGATCCATTACTGCGCATGATGTCATAACCACCACGTTAACAACCTGTTGGAGGTCGATGTTGTTTGCTACATTGCGGGTAGTTAATAGTTTCGTGTAAGGCCATTGTTGCCTCATTATCCAGAACAAAGACTCTTATCCTGCAGACAAGAGAGCCTTGTCTTGTGCCTTGGCGAAGCTCTTGTTAGTGGCAGCAACACAGGGAAGGCAGATAAAAAATCTCACCAGAATAAGCAATGTATGTTTGCTTTAGTATGTATGTACTGGCAAGCCTTGAGAAGACCATCCTAACAGCAAGTATCTTCATTAGTATTCCTTGAGCGTAATATTATGTATGGAAATATGTTAAAAAGTATTTGTATGAATTACTAGATGATTGAAGAAGAATGATAATTGGAATACAGAAATGATAAACTTTCCCGAAGAGAAATGTTGAGTGGAGTAACCTTGAGGGTGTGGTGTCGTGTTTGCTGCGCTGCCACCCTGGCCGGCGTAACCTCGTCTACAACAACTTCTCACTGTCTCTCCAGATGAAGTTAATTTCTCTTCACATTGGCTCAGCAAGAGTATGTTTGAGAAAAGCACTTCTCCCCCGCCTCATCAGACGCACACTTAACGGCACACTGGAGATATAAGTAGTGAGTAAGATACTTTACGAGTTAAGCAGGAGCAGCAGAGCTGTGATTAACAGGCCGAAGACAACGTATTTTTTGTAGACCGAGATGTTTCGTAACGAAATATGTTTGTAAGTCATTTAACCTTACATTTATCATAGGTTATTCTGTTGACTTTATATTGGACTGATTTGCATATTAATGTTTGCAGATGTCATGTTTTATATCTTGGCCCTTTAAAAATTTCCATATTGGTCCTTTCTTTAACGTCGAAAAAGTAATATACTTTTAAGGAGAATTTTTCAGCCAGATATTAACATCAAGTAAAGTTAGGTACATAGCGAGGAACAGCGACATATAAACAGTTGGAGGGAAAAAAAATATTGTTCTTGACGAATGAGAAGGCGGAGGGCAGCGCTGCCAGTGGCTGGCTGGGTCGACTTTCGGGGAACTTCAAGGGAACCAAGAGCGATACCCACTTATTTGTTTCTTCTTGGACGTGCCACAACATTCCGTGCATGTTACAAGCTACCGTCTGATACAGCCGGCGATTAGTGGCTCCATCTGTCTACCATCGCAACTTACAGGAAGTAGACTTCAGCCGTGTGGCCATAATCCAAGTGAAATAGTTGTTTTCAGGAAGAAGAAATGACAATTTATGTGATAATAACCGCACGAGTCCAGCAGGCACTGTTGACAGGGGGGTCGGGTGGCCTCGGCCAGGGTGGTCTAGTTAAAGAAAGTGGGATTTACAGTGGTGGCGGGAGCCCAGCTCGGGATTTGAATCCCTACACGCGAGATAAAAATAATTTCTTCTTCTTGACTGTTCGCTCATGTCGCTGTTTTTCTTGACGACAGGTGGATGAGGAATTGCACAACTGACGTATTTCTTTAATGTTATCGTCAAAACAGTTGCAACGGGACGGTAAATATTGTATAAACAAGTCAATATTTTGCCAGACGGAAGATGCTGAATGCTAGCGCCGCGGCACTTCACAGAGGGCGCCGTCAGGAGTTTATCTGGTTGACGATCTGGTAACTCTCTCACAGTAACGGTGATCATAAGGTGTCATACTGTAGCCTGAGTGACCTGACCTCGTGGCAACCGTTGCCGCACCTTGGCTAAAGAACGTGACCCAGGCCAACACCGTGACAGAAAATAATGCATTCGTCGCGTGATCTGGCAACAGACGGCTGACAGTTGCCAGCAGACAATGTGCATATTTTTCCTCTGAAAACTAAGCGATGGAAGTTTATAAGATTGTTATATATGGTAGTACATATTCATAAGTAAATGTTCGTCGTGTTCCCAAAGTCTGTCATCTCTGTGAACGGCCATATAAATGGAGTTTAGTGGTGGTTGTGGAGAGCCAGGGTAGAGTGTGGTGTAAGGGAGGCGAGCCGTCCAGGCGACAGTCGAGCACCACACCTGCGACGGTACACAACGCTTCACCTGACCCAGCTGTGTACCTGTGTGTGCGTTCCCGGTGCATGGCCTACCGCACTCAGTGGCAAGTGTTGTCGGTGTATGGCGCGGCCCGGCATGACGCCCGGCCCTAGTGTGTAGCGCGCTAGTGTCACTCAGATATAAGTTACCAAGGCGGGCAGTAAGTAGCTAGCCTGAGTGTGAGCGCCCGTGGAAGTGTTTGTGTTTGTGGTAGTAGCTTGCGGGCGGCGGCGGCCCCATGCGGTGCGAGCCCCCCTGGTGGAGCTGCGGCGGCTACTGCCTTCCCCTCCACCGCCCCCTCCTGCTACACCAGCCCGGCCCCCTTCTTCACCACCATCACGGAGGCAGGTGCGGCCCCCGAGCCCCTCTGGAGTGACTGTAGTAATAGCGGCAGTAGCAGTAGCGGCGAGTGTGGGCGGCGCGGGCGGGGTGAGGGCGGGTGGTGTGCGTGGGCGCGCGGGCTGGGCGGGGCGGCCTCGCCCTCCAAGCTATGCCCGGGCGGCGCCTCTCCGTGCTTCATGTTCATGTTCCGCTCCAGGAAGGACACCCTGGTGAAGCGAGCGTGGAAGTCGAGGCGGGTCGGACTGGGCGACGCCCACCATCAGGAGCAGCAGCAGCAGCAGGCAACGCAGCAGCTCAAAGGCGCCGCGCTGCAGCTGCTCCGTCGCCTGACGGAGCCTCAGCTGGAGTTACTTGTGGCAGCGCTGGACTCGAGAGGCGGTGACCCTGGAGAGTGTGTGCTGGTGCCCAGGAACCCGGGCGAGGAGTGTGTGGGCGGCCGCCCCCTGCCCCCTCACCTCCTGATGGTGTGTGTATGGCGGTGGCCAGAACTACACACCCACCAGCACAACACGCCCCTACGGCGCCTCCCTACATGCGCCGCCCGAAACGACCACGTCTACGTGTGTGCCAATCCCTACCACTGGGCCAGACTTCTCCAGACAGGTAGGTCACCACACACTAAAATCATGTATAATGTATATCTCGTAGTTAAATAGGAGAGGGATAAGGGAGAGAGGCAAGAGTGGTGGTGTTGGGCGGTGCGTGTGGTTGGGGCGGCACGTGGACTGCTCACCGCCGGTCAAATCACCTGTCATCCCCTCCAGGTAAGTCTGGGACCAACACGGAATACGGTACGTTCATATACATGCATACATAACTTTGCCCTTGCCTTGAAAGTGGGCCTTGATGACCTTTTGTCTTTACTTCTCATTGCCATTCAGGATTCATTGTAGGGTATGAAATCTGACACATGAGTACATACGACACTGATAAGGATTGCACCGTTTCATTACTCTGAGATTATCTCTGGAGTGGTCATAGAGTTTTATAATGCATTCATGGTTACGGACGAAGTGTGGTGAAATAACTTTGTGGCTGCATCATATGAGGAGTGAAAGAAAATGGATACCACAGACCTCTTGAAGCTGCGGATGTATAAATATTCAACAGAAATAATATTTCGGTCTCATTACGTATCTCGAGAAACACAAGCATCGTACAGTTACGTGTTTAATGAGATAGCGGGAGGTGGGGACTGCGGCAGACGACTAGATAACGCGACGAGGCTCGCCGACGCACAGGTAATCTTGGTCGGCGCCAGTGGGATACGATATTGGGGCGAGCCTTCCGTGTGTGTGTGTGGGTGTGTGGAGGGAGGGGGTGGAGCACTTTTACGGTTAGCCAGAACCAAAACGAGGCCAGTGTGATGCCATTATAGGAATAGAATTGTTAAGGTTTTGTTTATAGGGGGGAAAGTTAGGGTGTATAAGCTGAAAGTTATGGGGAATAACCATATAAATGAAACCTGTCAAAAAGAGTGAACTTTATACCTGGGTTTTGTATGGGGAAGACTATAGATGTCTTCATCTGACATGGAAGATAATGACGTTAAGAAAATTATAGGACATAAGCAGTGACGGCCTTATGGTTAGATAGGAAATTTAAACAGCAAAAAGTGTTTGATGTGTACAACGTTTACCATAACTGGAAAAGGTTGCAAGTCCTTTATGTAAATATTGCCGTTAGTGAATGATAACCCAGGATTATTTCACTGTGGTAACAACTTAATTGGACGCCTCTTGATGCGAAGAGTGCCGTAGTATTTATTTAGGGTAATTTAAGTGCAACCGTACACATCAAAACTTTTTTTCTTCACATCCGACTTTTAAAATCATTGTATTAGGAATCTTGTATGATGTTTATGGTGGGGGTTATCTCTACCTGTAACAGGACTGTCTTAAGACAGATTTATTGATGGACGTGTTGGGTAGGAGAGAGCTGTACTTAGAGTATGGAAGCTAGTGCTGTGGGAGGGAGTGCCCGCGTTATCTAAAAAAGTTCATAACAAGTGGACTTGCTCTTCTGGAGACCCTTTTAGTTATTTTACCTCTCAAAATGTTTTATCACCGAGAATCCAAGACTTTTAGTACATTAGTTTTTACTATTTAGGAATACATTAGTTTTTGTTGTAAGGTGTAGCGTATGAGAACTGCGTTTGACTCGAAAATTCTTTTGAAAACTATTATAGAACTTGCAGAAGGTGGGTCGGGAGGTGTTAAGGCTAAGATACAGGACTTTGATATTGAGAACTGCATCATTCGGGCAGTTTTAGGACTATTGTACTTACGTTCATTACAGGGCTGCTAAATTGCAAGGTGAGTACAATTTATAGTAAGATAATCTCAAGATTCATAAGACTGTCAAGCTATCTTAGGACTACTCCAGGACATTCTTAATACCACTGCAGTTTCAGTACTCAAAGACTATTGCAGTATTTCAGAACCATTGTAACGAGACCGTTACTTTTTTGGCGGGGGGAGGGGGGATAAGACACATCATCCGCATACTACTCCCCTCTCCCCACTCTTGTTCAAGCGCATCCCCCACCCTGCGCTATCTCCTCACCCCAGTGCAGAATCCCACCTTCCCCATCCCCGCCCAGACTCTGCCTCACCCCCACCCCGTCTCTTGTAGTCAGCCCGTCCCCCAATCCTTCCCCTCCCAGTACCCCTAGTCCTTCCCTGCTACGCACCGTGTGGCTGCCTGGACGGCCGGTCCTCCACGGCCAAATGCAAATCCCAGGGGCGGCGGCAGTGTGTGGGCCTGGTGGCTGCTGGCTGGCTGCTAGCTGGCTATTTGCTGTTGTTGGCTGGTGGGCTAGGTGACTGCTGGTGGTTGGTCTTGGGCTGGCTTGCTAGTTGGCTGCCAGATGGCTGATAGTTGGCTGCTAGTTGACTGGCTGGCTGCTCGCTGGCAGGTGGTCGGCAGTGTAGCTGCTAGCTAGCTGGATGCTTGCCTACCTGCCTGGCTGGCTTATTAGCTGGCTGGCTGCCTGCTTTCCTGGCCTGTTAGCTGGGTGGTCTTTCTGGTTGGCCGACTTTTGGCAGGAATTTTCTGGCTTTGGGCTTATTGGCTATTCTCCATAGCCTATGTATTCGTGTGGTATTTGTTTGCGTTTGCACTTGTGTGTGATTGTTTCTCCATATTTATGTGTGTGTGTGTGTGTGTGTGTGTGATATTTGTTGGTTACTCTTTGTATGTGACGAGGAGGTTGTATGGACACACCCCAGCCTAAGCCAGGTACCCATTTATCGACCAGCCACAAGGGGGAGGATAACCAGCTAGGTTGACTGTAGGCCGACTGCCGTACCCAGGACTCGAACCCGGGTGAGCCCATGCTTAACCTAATGGTCTGCAACAAATTACACCATGGAAACATGAGATATGAGTGTGTATGTATATATATATATATATATATATATATATATATATATATATATATATATATATTATAGTGTGTGTGTGTGTGTATGTGTGTATGCGCGCGCACGTTTCATTATATGTACACGAGCACTAGAGAGCAGGTTTGTCATGTTGATGGCTGTTTACAGTAATTGATTGGTCGCATTAACCAGGTTGGGCGTGGCTAGCGGGTGGCCTCTAAAAGCGGTTTGTTGTAATAAGCGGTGCTTGCAGGAAGTTATGAGCTGTTGGACACTGTAGGAGACTTTAGGAAGTAGGTGGTCTTGATAAGCAGGTAGCCACTTTAACCGTCGTTCCTCTGTAAGGTTTGAGATAGTAAACGGTGGCCGCATTAGTAATGTAGTTTCATTTAAGTGGGTGGCCTCGTTAGAAGGATGGTCGTAATAAGGAGGTGACTAAATTATACGGGTGGTTGAAGGTGGTAGTGGTCGGCGGTAAGCACCGCTTGGTTGCATCAAGCAGATGGTTGCTGTAAGTACTTAGCAGCATTAATTGGGTTGTTGCAATCATCATAGGTGACCTTTACATAGATGAATACAGTTATGAGGTGGTCTTAGTGTGCATGAGTTGGCTGGCTGGTCTCGGTAAGCCGGTGTCCACTGTAAGTGGGTGGTCGCAGTAAGCAGTTGGTCACAGTGTCCGGGGAAGTCAAGAGTCGAGTTTTTCCTGGCGGTCTGGAGTGTCTCGCAGACCCGCTCAGGGCTCCTCCCTCCTGCTGGGGAGACCAGGGGTCCCTCCCTCCTCTTAGGGAGGCCAGGCCCCCCCTCTCCTTCTGTTGGGGACGCCAGGGCCTCTTCTTGCTGGGAAGGCCAGAGCCCCTTTCCTCCTGCTGGGTGAGGATCCCATCCTCATGCTGGGTAGGCTAGGGGCCCCTTCTTTCAGATAGAGGCCAGAGCCCCTCCTTTCTAATGGGAAGACCCCCCCCCCCCATCCTTCTGGGGAGGCAGGGACGTTTCCCTCGTGCAGGGAAGGCCACGGCCCCCTCCCACTTGCTGGGGAGGCCGTAGCACTTCTTCCTGGCAGAGAGGGCGGGGTCCCTCCTTCCTATTGGGCAGGCCAGAGCATCTTGCTCTTATTGTGGAGGCAGGGACCTCTCCCTCCTGTTGTGGAGGCAGGGACCTCTCCCTCCTGTTGTGGAGGCAGGGACTTCACCCTCCTGTTGTGGAGGCAGGGACCTCTCCCTCCTGTTGTGGAGGCAGGGACCTCTCCCTCCTGTTGTGGAGGCAGGGACCTCTCCCTCCTGTTGTGGAGGCAGGGGCCTCTCCCTCCTGTTGTAAAGGCAGGGGCCTCTCCCTCCTGTTGTAGAGGCAGGGGACTTTCCCTCCTGTTATGGAGGGAGAGGACTTTCCCTCCTGTTTTGGAGGGAGAGGCCTTTCCCTCCTGTTGTGGAGGCAGGGACCTCTCCCTCCTGTTGTGGAGGCAGGGACCCCATCCCCCTGCTGGAGGAGGCTGATGCCATCCCTCCACCCCTGCTGCTAATACCGGAGCCTCTCCCTCTTGCTGGGGAGTTCGTGGTATCAGTTTCCCGCTGGGGGATGGTATAACCAGCCTCCATCCATCCCCCTTTCCCGGGGTTGGGGCTTTTTGGACGATCCTCAACCACAACAAAAACTGAACGCCTCAGTTTGAAGCTGACGCAATCTGATGGACTAAGCTAATTGGTGACACATGAACTTTGATATTGATGAGTGCAAAGTTTTACATATCGGTAGTAAAAATGAAAAGGCAAGCCACAGTGTGATTTCTGTTGAGCTTCGAAAGGTCAGCGAGGAAAAGGATTCTTATGTAATAATCCCTGGTGACCTTTAAGCCAAGCTAACTGCTCAACAGCCGCATAAAGGGGAGAACAAGATTCTCGGATTCATGGTTAGATCTCGAATTTGTCCTGGAAGATTATTCTCACCCTCTTCCAACGCGCTGGTGCGTCCCCATCTTAAATGCTGTGTTGAGTTTTGGCCACATACTTGAGGAAAGGCATAGCTAGTATGGAAAGAATATAGAGGCGAGCTTCCATGATGATTCCCTGCCCGAGAAACAAATCCTTTGAAAGTCGACTATACCAATTCAGTCTATTCAGCATAGAAAAGAAAAGGGTGGGAAATGATCGAATACAGGTATTCAGAATCATTCAGTGTTTCGATAATCTTAATCTGATCTACTTAAGTATGAATTCATCTCATTTCGCTCGTAGTACTATATAAACTCGTGGGCAAACGTTTATTCGAATGAGGCGAAATACCTTTTCTTCAACGGGATTGTTAACTAATGGAGGGATTTACCGATTCGAGTAGTTGACAAAAGTACCATAGATGTGTTGAAGTATAGACTTGATAAATATTTCGTTTCAAATCTACGACTGACATTACTTGCACCTCCCTAGCTACGTTTACTGGTCTTCCTCTTTAAAATAGATGTTTGTCCTTCTACTCCTAACATATCAATCCGTGTGTCTCTGTTCCCTTGTTGAGGGTCGTACCTGATAGTGCTGTGTGTAACCCTTGTAGTGTCGTACCTGATAACTGCTGTACACGACCCTTGTAATGTCGTTACTGTTGGCTGTCGTACACAATCCTTGTACAGTATCGTCCATATCAGAGTCTGCTCTTATCAGTAAATAACGTTTCTCGCTTTGCCGTCCGACTGTAGTACGTACAGTCACTCCAGGTCTGGCAGTACGTTTTAGCTCAGCTTCATGATAGGTCTCTTGTATTTATTGTGATACCAGCAAAGCCAGCGCAGCAGATACTGCAACGTGGTCAGTACGTTTACTTCAGTCTTTAACAGCGCAACATAAGTCTTAATTTCTGAAGTGAGAGACTGGACTTCGATGTCCTGGAGGAGTTCGAAGCTAGAAGACCTAGGTCATTATATAGACGTGCAAACACTGTATTGATTGACCGGCCGGTGTCTGGCTGACTCAGACCCCTGATGGCGCCAGCGACCTTGTCCGATATCTGTCTTGAGGAAGTGGCAGTAACGGGGTCTTTGTAGTGAAGCCGCCGTAACGGGGTCCGGTATGGATGATGTCATTAAAGGAATACAATGTATAGGGTAGGTGGGTGCTTTAGTAGCGGGGTCTACAGGATTATGCTTCCATAACGGGATTATTATTATTGTTATTATTATTATTATTATTATTATTATTATTATTGTGTGTGTATATATATATATATATATATATATATATATATATATATATATATATATATATATATATATATATATATATAATGGTGCTAAACTAATGGGACCACTTATGTTGGAGTAACTATATACACTTGTTGCTCACTAACTAGTGTTAGTGATGAGTAACCAGGTATGTTAGCGGTGCTGTGATTGTTTATGTTGACGGTGCAGTAACCAGATGTATATATTGTGCAATAACCGGCTGGTTTTCAGCTTTTTAGAAATGAATGTATGTTTATATTTCAGGAGCAACAATATATATGTTTATGAATTTATGTGTATGATTTTGTTAATGCAACAACTAAATGTGAGTATTTGCCCGGTAAGCATATGATTACATTAATGGTTATGTTTATGCTAGTTCAGTAACTTTATATTGTTATAGTACCCATATGATTGTCTTGGTGTATTAAGCTCGACTATAATGTGCGGTAATCTTGCGTATATCTTATTGGAGATGTACTGGCTTCAGGAACCAGGTAGTGAAATGGATGGTACAGTAACCTTTTACTTATATAGCTGGTGGAATAACCAAGCGTTTATATAACTAGTGCAATAATCCAATTTTTATAGTAGCGGGTGTATCTTATATATATAATATATATATATATATATATATATATATATATATATATATATATATATATATATATATATATATATATATATATGGCAATAATACCCAGTGTTGCTGGTGCATTACTGGTTTGTGAAGTTCCGTTTATTGATAATGTAATGTATACATTGATATTGTATTTGTGGTGCAACAGCATTTTATGTGCATGCAATGACGCTGTATTTGTAGTGCGATGGCTTATCCTTGATTGCAGGAAATACTTGCGACGACTTAAATGCTTGCGATAACATATGTATGTGTACAGTAAGTGCATATAATTTTGCATACAATAACCAACATTGCATACAATAACAACATTGATAGTGTAATACAAATAACGTCTGCGTCTGCTATAAAAACTGCAATTGTTAACGAACAATGACGCAATAACTTCTTTTCAGTGCAGCACCATCTTTATTAGTAAAGCAACATCAGTAATGATTTTGCAGTAAATTTGAAATCTTATTAGGATAATTTTTGTTGCTGCATGAGTTGCGTACATTTATGTAGTTGATGGTGTATATGGTCTGAGAATTATCCTTACCACGTGTTGAAGATACTTTGGTTGGTGGCTGGAGGTTGACGTTGCCGGCGTTAATGACCCAGGCAACTGATAGGTCTACAACGCAACACGGTTGGTCCACTGACACTGCAGAGTACACTTACATGATCTTAATATATATTCTTCCGTTCTCATAGCTTAACCCTCGTCTTAGTGTTTATTCCACGGGACAAACATCATGGATCTGCCATAATTTGTGCAGACGACATTTTTGTTCTAATGGTGCAAATTATGTTTGTAGTGAAGTATAAGAACTGGTAAATAATACACTGTAGCAGTGCTTGTTCATGCTCTTGCAATTATAACTTAAAAGTAGATACTGGTACTATGATAATCTATACTATTAACTGAAATAATGTATGGTACAGATAGTGATTGGAAGCCGTATGCTGTGAAGAATTTTTATTGGACATCAGTGATAAAACAGCTGATTTTGGTAACGCAGTAAGGGTAATACTAGTAGCACTAAGCTACCACCATCGTTTGGTGTAGCCAAAATAATTTATTATTGGTGCAATGACTGTTATATCGTACAATATTATTTACTCGTGGTTAATTACCTACTAAGTGCTGGAATATTTGTGTAGCAGTTGCAGATACCCTAATATGCCATGACATTTGTGTTGGGTCTCTCATGACTGGTTCCTCAGCCAACGGGAGGAGGAAGGCTTAACTTTCCATTTAATTTTATTCCTTTGACAATCCAGACAGTTTCAATTGACTGGGATATCACTATCTGGTGGAGGACTTGACAGTCACTAATTGGCTTGACAGCCCATTGACATGCTTGACGACCTCGTTGACAAACGTTTCGAAGTCCCATCGGCTCAACAACCTGACTGGCTTAGCATGGCTTTCACCCTCTGGATTGGCTTGTGTCTTTCCATCACCTGGCTTAGCTTGGTTTCCCACCCGTGGGCTTGGAGAAAGGCTTTCCCATCCATTGGCTTGGCGAAGGGCTTTTCCATTCTGGCTTGGACTCGTTATAACTTCGTAATTTACCATGAATGATAAATACGAATAGTTTGCTGGTCTTAGATGAGTTGTCGCATGATTGGTAAACTTTCAGGAGTTTACATTCTCCACAAGTGATGGCTGCTGAAGCTGATCACTAGGTAAACATATACCTCCAGTGTTCCGGAAGGGCTTGTGTTTATTTTTTCTTTCTGCAAACCTCTCTAGGCTGTGGCGAACACATTTTCTAGAAGGGTATCTGTTGGGGGTGGGGTCGGGAGGAAGTGTGTGTGCGTGTGTGTGTCCTCCGCTAGTGTAATATTCTTACCACGTATTTTGAAGGCCAAAGCCATAAGAAAACCTGTGAGTAATGGTGGTGTGCAGCATTTACATCCCGTGTGTGTGTGTGAGAGAGAGAGAGAGAGAGAGAGAGAGAGAGAGAGAGAGAGAGAGAGAGAGAGAGAGAGAGAGCAAATGAAGAAATGCTGCACACGGTGATTGTATTGTTGTAAGATTGTAATGTCTTTTGAGTGATGTTATTGCCGTGCCTGACCTTGAGTGAAACGGCTTAGTCCAGGCATCCCCCCACCTTCCCCCGTTTCCCTTTCCAACTCACTACTTCCCCAACCCCCTCCATCACCAACTCTCTCCATGTCATTGAGTGTTTTTGGGGGAGGGGCACCGGCTGGTGTGTGGTTGCTAGTTGGTAAACTTAAAGGCAATTGTGCAACTTTGAAAATACGTTCGTATTAGTTTCGTAGTGAGTTAAAGGGATTCAATTATGTTTGCTAGTGCACAAAAAAATAGATGTCTTTGACGAGTTTGTCGTTAGGCTACGAGTTCACTCTGACGGCGGTGAAACAAAAGCAGTTTGTCTTATAATTCTATCCAGCGACGTGGTAGTTGCCTGTTCGGTCTTTTACGTTGCAGAAAATCACTGATGATGATGTGAAGGCCGCTCACAGGTAAAGGTCATTGCTCCTGAAGGTTGGCTGGCTGGTGGAGGATGTCTGAGGTCAGACACGATCCAGAGTCGACCAACTGATATCGGCATTCGACGCCTAGCTAGCTAGATAGCGCAGTTTGCAGCGAACCTCTTTTATGTGGACGCTGGCACGGAACGCGTCAGTAATACGAGGCGACATCATCCACAAGGGAAACCCGATATATCGACACTGTTAAGCTCTCTGCCTGTTGGCTAAATCACCCAGATAAGGATAGAAGAACTGCACAAAGCGAGGGTTTGTTGTTGGTAAAGACAAGGGAGGTACTGGGGTCATAACGTTTGTTTTGGTAACGGTCGCCAATTGCAAGGCAGTAAATTATGTTGCCATCCTGGAGTTTTATTTAAATTCCTGATACTTGACACCTGATGCCATATTGTGAGTGGAGATTCCTTGTGCATCAAGAATATATATATATGTATATATATATATATATATATATATATATATATATATATATATATATATATATATATATATATGGTGGGGGGTTGGGGGGTATATGAAATGGAGCGAGAAGGTAATCAAAGTGATCAGTGTTTGGTAACCTGAGCGTCCAGGTTGCACTCTGGATCTCTTCGTGAAGTGGGCGTTTCTGCTGCATTTGTGGTGGTGAGAGTGTGGTGATGAAGGGGAGATGGTTGATGGTGGTGAGGGGGAGATGTGTGGTGATGGTGATAGGGGAAGACGTGTGGTGATGATCATAACGGGGAGGCAGACGTGTGGCGATGGTGGTGATAAGAGGGAGACGCGTGGTGGTTATGAGAGGTAGATGTGAGGTGTTGGTGTTGATAACAGGGATATGTGCGTTGTGCTGGTTTGGGGAAAGATGTGTGGTGATGAGTAAATGATGGTTGGTCGGTTGGTCAGCACCTTACACTTAGCTCGTAAGGGGGTGTCACATTACTGGTTGGGTCAAAGCTCGTATAAGTTACAGACCTGGCCTTAGCGCCGTGTGTGTTTAGTACACAGATAACAGACATCAGTAGGCAGGCCAGAGTGGTACTGTAGATACTGACAGGTTTGTGATAGGTATGTGATAAGATATATATATATATATATATATATATATATATATATATATATATATATATATATATATATATATATATACGAATAAAGTGTATATGAACGCGCACCTTCATAGAACATACAAAGCTCCAACCGCCAGGATCGAACCTGGGGCCCCTTGTGCATATATATATATATATATATATATATATATATGTATAGTGGTATAGTGACGAAAGGCAGATGTGTAGAGGAGAGACAAGCGTGTCGTTGTTGATGAAGATAGATGTTGTAGTGAGAGTCATATTTAGGTGGCGGGAGATTGGTGGGTTAGATTAGGCTATATCTAGTAACGACGTTGACTGCAGAGTTAATAACCTAGACGACGGTACGACACTTGGGTATGATAGCCCGGCCATCACACCCAAGGGTTGTACCGTCCTTGTTTAAGGGTCGTAGCGTCGTGCTCGATCTTATGTCATATTCATAGATAGTAGCGTCACGCTCAGGGATCGTGCCTCACTCCTTATTGATCGCACCGTCGTGATCAAGGATCGTAATTTCCTGGCCAAGGATCGGAGTTTCATGCTTAGTCATCGTACCGTCAATACTCGTGGATCGTAACATCATGCTCAAGGAATCGTCGTCCTGAAGGATCGAACCGTCGTAATGAGAGTTTAAACTGCTTGAAGAAGAGGTTAGTCGTTGTTGAGACACACTTAAGGATTAACTCTATTTTTAACAAAACCATAATTCAGTAGTAATTGAGAAAGTCTTTGCCGCAACTCTATAACATTTGAATTAGTACCATAATACAATATTGGAAACAAAAAACGAAGGAATTCTGTTTGAGAAGGTTCTGGAGTTTAGCGAGTTGTTTGCTCTCTGTGTTAAGAGAATGTCCGTTTTAAGAAATGGTAAACTTAGGAAGTCCAACTCTTTCCACGGAGTATGTAGAGGTTATAATGATTATGAAGTTGCTTCAGTGCTTGTTTCTGGCTTTGACACGGTCAAGCCTTTCTCACTCACACGTTGCCCCTTGTATGTCTGTTTTCAGGGACTCTTCTGTACCCTTGTACGTACAAGTAGGTCAGTGACCAAGCTGCATATACTCCGCACAACGAATCTGTTGCTGGTGGCAGTCCACAGCATCCAGGATGGTGTGGTACACCTTGAGGAAGCTTGTAGAGTTTTGAATTTGCCAATGAGGGTTGAAAAACTTGTCTTCTGTTGTCGGCAATGTTGCCATCACTTCTGGCTCGCTTAACACGTACATGAGTTCATTATCAGGACACCATACCATGCCTCTCAATATAGTTTTTCTTCTGATGAGTAGGCAGCAAATATCCTAGTAATCGGCATATGCAACAGCTCTCTCTGTAACTACGCTAAAGTGAACAGAAGGTCTAGTGTGCCCGAGGGCGCCAGTGAATAGTTTGTGTATCTTAGAATCGGTGCGAGCAGTAAATGTCCATTGCATGTCGTCGGCCGTTGTAATCTGACCTGCCTTTAAAGGCGGCGTTTAGTACAACAGTATTCTGGTCGCAATGTGACAAGTGCTCCGGGGGAGTATCGTCTGTGTGTGTGTGTGTGTGTGTGTGTGTGTGGCGGCTTCGTCTGTGCGCCTGTGTCTAAGTTGGAAATTCTAGGAAGCTATTCTGTAGTTGTGTTCGGTGAAGCGACGCTTGTGGTGGGTGGCTGAGGGTTAGTGACACAGGGCATTAGCATCACCACATGTGAATTGGAGGAGGAAGTATGGGATTAGATTTGGGTGGGAGTGGGTTAGGTTGGATGGTTAGATTAGGTTAGGAGATGCGTTTGGATTTGTTTAGGTTAGGTTGAATGTTTAGATTTGGCTAGTTTAGGTTGGTCTGTGTTTAGTTGCGTGTAGTGGTTAGGTTTAGTTAGGGAAGTTTAGGTTTGTCTTGGTTAGGTTAGGCGTAATGTAGTAAGAATGATTTCAAGGCATCATACAAAATTTGCCACCTTTCACCACAGCGCAATTTTTTTTTATTTTCCTTCGTTGTCCTCCGGAAAAGGTTTGACTCCCTTTTTATGGATTTCCATATCTTTGTGATCTGATTCCGTTTCAAGTTCTCGTGGGCTGATGGCGTCTTACTTCGTCTCCATTTTGGTTCCTTTATGCCTTCTAATCCCATTTCCAGCTTTAGTTTTGTAATCTCAGTACAGCGATTATTATTGTTATTATTATTATTATTATTATTATTATTATTATTATTATTATTATTATTATTAATTGTTATTATTAGTATTAACGTAGGGCGTTAGAAATGAAGTGGCTAAGGAGAGTATGCGATGTGAGCATGGTTGATCGTTTAAGAAAAGATTGTGGGAGGAGTTCCAGTGGTATAATCGCAGTCTGATTTGAGAGCCTACCACGGTGTGCTGAAATGGTTGTGACTTATGGACAGGATGAATGAAGAAAGACTAATTCAGGGTCCACTCTTCAGAAGGTGGGGAAAATAGGTAGGAGGGGAGAACTGCGTAAGATGGAATGAAGGAAGAAGGCTTTGGGGTTTTGGGGCCTTAACATTCGGGAGAGAGAGACGTGCATGGGTTAGAATGAATTTGATCGAAGTATTGTAGTGGTGGGTAAGGTAACGTGCTGTCAGTAGGCTGAACGAGGGCATATGAAGCGGTCAAGGTGAACGGTGGAGTTGGTATCTGGGGCTTCTCTGTGGCTGGTAGGCTCTGGTTTCGTTGCGTTATTCATGACAACTAAACTGTGGATGTATGCAAGGTGAGGTGGTTGTTTGTGTAATCCTGATGTAAGATTTCAAAGACTGGAATAGCAGTTTTGTATTAAAACTAGAACAACAGCACCAATAGCAACAACAACAACAACTACTCCTACTCCTACTACTACTCCTAATGCTTTAATAGTTGTTTGTTTCTGACTTTAAGCTGTAAAAGTAGGAATAGCAGTTTTGTGTAGACATTATACAACTACTGTACTACTACGACTACCGGAAAATGAGTTCAGAAACATCTGTGAGAACGGCATATCTCGAGGTACAAAGGTCTTGACATCTTTGAGGTTCCATGTTTGTGGTTGATGATTACACCTATTTTTTTTTCTTTATCGATTTGTTTTGAAATTGAGTAACAGTAAACTCGCAATGTTAGTTATTTCCTTTTGATATCGGTTTATTTTGCGTCATGTCTTTGTTTGCATATGTAAGAAGCATTTGTAAAGACTCTCTGTGTTACTCCAATATCTGGCACCCTCGAAGTCGATTTTGTATTCGTAGTTGCACTCGCCCAATTAGGGAATACTGCCCATGCTTCGTGGTGGCTCATTCTCCACCTCTCTTATTAACTTCTGGATTCATAAGCCTTTCATCTCATTAAGTCTGGCATCACCTCTCATCAACCTTCCCTTTCCGTATGCTGCCTCATTGCCCCACTCTTTCTGTTCTATAGCTGTTCTGTCTATATATCTGATGCCCGTTCCCTCCGGGAACTCCGTCAGTGAGGTGGCCAGGGCAAAAAATTCTCCATGATTGGTGAACTTCAGTGCTGCTTCTTAGCCTTTATGCTTCACCCTTAACAGGCCACTGGCAGAGGGCAGCTCTATCGCAGTGTTTCCAGAGGTTTGTACTTAATGTTCCTACTGACTACTACCTAATGTGTCTACCAAATGTTCTTTCCTAATGTTCCAACCTACTACTACTTAATGCTCGCGCTTAAAGTTCCTACCTTTTTCTTCTGCCTAATGCTCCTGTCTAATGTTTCTTCCTACAACTTCTGTCTATTCCTTCTGGCATTTTGCCATACGGGAGGACCATCGCATATCGCTTATCGTAGGAAATTGAGTTACGAAGAATGAGTTGTGTGAGTTAAGTGTTGTAAAGTTTTCTCTGTGACTAGGAGAGAGTTTATGTTTATGGACAGAATGCCGGCAGTCCGCGTGTGAGTGAGGCAAAAAGAAAAGACAGTTACCTGGGTCAGAGGAATGCAACTTGACAACCACTGAGGTCACTAATCCTCCAGATACCCGGGCGGGTAGCACAGGTGATACACCTCCCTGGTCTGCAGCTGCCCACCAGTTACTGCCTTATTAATTTGTCCATTGTTCTCGTGTGCTGTCGGCATGTATCCCGTCCAGAAGGTTTGGACATGTGGCACGCGTTTGGCTGCTGCTTCCCACAGCTTGTGTGTGGAGACCGGCCACTCGAGGATTGACTGTAATGCCTCCTCCTTCCCTCGAATAACCAAGCTGTGGGATTCTTTCCCTTTTGTCTTTCCCTTTTCTCTTCTTCCTTTAAGAGTCAGGACTGCAAGCACTTGCGGAGCCCTGATTAATTTCCTCTTTCTCTAACCTTTTTCTTTCATCCGAGATTGTCTGAAATAGGGCATGTTATTTGCCTCTGCCATGTCGGTCGCTTAAAAGAAAGATATAGTCGTCAAGCAGTTGTGAAGAGAGCGGCAGCCATGTGCCACGGTCGCGATGCCTCTGGACTGATTTGATGTGTTCACTTACGTGAGTGTGGAGGGAGGTTAGGGGCTCTTGCTGATTTCCTTATATCTTGTGTTTGTTGCTTAACAGCGTGGAACAGTTTTTTTCCGAAAAGGCTTTGCTGTGTTCATTGTGATACGGGGAAGCGTATAGTGCCTTTAGACTTTGATAACTGAATTGTACTGCTGAATAACAGATTCTGTGAAATAATGGATCGTAGTCTTTTCATATGCGGTACAGCTGAAGCTGTCTTGTTTCATTTTAACACAACTACTTCGAACGTTGATACATCTCACGGTTATGACATGATGAGATGAGTATGTTTGAACGCGTATGTCTAATATTCCTTGATATAAGAAGCTGTTTGTTTTCCCTTTTTCCTGTGTATCGGAAGTGGCAAGGTTTTAGCAACGCGTATAGTGCCATATGGAGGTCCTGCTCATGTCATAGGTTGTGAACCACTGATGCAGAATACGCGATTAACCCCTCCCTCCCTCCTCCCTCGCCTCCCTTTATGAATACTTTCACTGACCCTCTGGAGGTCTGGCGAGGGTCAGGTCAGAGATCATACCATACACCTCATGGTCGTGCACAGAGGGTTGATGGTTTTGACTGGTAATTTCATATTCCACTAATTTTTCATTACCCCTGATTATACCTAGATCATATTGATGTTTATCTTTGATTATGAAAATATTTATTGGGCTAGTTATTAAATTAGTTTTCACAGTAACAGTGAAAAGTTTGCTGTAATTTCATTAAGCCACATGTCGGGAATTGTGCCATACTTAGGCCCTTGTTAGGTCAGCATCTTGCCTTGCTCTCTGGATATTAGTGGAGGGTAGGCCTAAGGGCTAGTCTTGATGATTCCAGCCTGTGTGTGTGTGTGTGTGTGTGTGTGTGTGTGTGTGTCATCAACAGGACAAGAACAGGTCGTAGGAGATACAGGTATATATTAGTTCGGGGTTATGATATTTAGGTATGACGGCACAGGAGCTGGTAGAGTATTTCGGGTTGATCTCAAAATTCATGGGATGTTGTGAGAAATACAGACATGGTCTGGAGGACTTGTGGGATAAAGACATCAATGTGGTTATGATACATTGTTGGGGAGATGCTGACCGCCGTGGAGACATAGGGGGGCAGTTAAGGAGTACATGATGCAACAAGAGGCAGGGAAGGATGTGGTGGAGAGAATACGTGGCTCAGAGGTGCGTACAGCGGGGGTTATATGATGTACGATGCGTGGACTGTATGTAGATGACGTAGGTGGGAGATGATCTGTGAGACATTGAGACGATGGTTCAGGGACGAATTCTTGTAATGGATTGACTTTTGTGAGAATATAACCAAACGATAACGCTTAGAAATCACATTATCATTTGGGAATTAGACGCGTTTACGAATCACAGATTAGATAGGAATCTTTTTTTTTTTAGCGGATATGTTTCAATGATTTCACGATCGTACGGTAAGGAAAATAAGATGTGGTATTGCCCCTTTGAATAACATGACATGATGAGAACTGAGTTGAGTAAATTTATGTCGGGATTTTCTCTCTTTTTTTACGGTACGTTGAAACGAAGTACCAGAGAGAGGGTTAACATCTTGAGTACGACCCTTGAGCGTCACCGTACACTCCTGCCCTCGAATACGACGGTACGGCCGGCCTTTGGGTGTGACGGTACGTCGTAATTCCTGGGTATCATATGAGGCCTGGCGTAATAGAGCCATAACACTAGTTGGGGGCATAGTTGCATATCTAAGAGCATAGCATTTATGGGGGCATAGCATAGTACCTGTGAGGACACAGAAGCGCAGCACCAGTAGGGGGCATAGAAGATTATAGCAGCAGTTGGTACAAAGAAACATCGCATCAGCAGTGGCATAGAAGCTTAGCATCATTCCAAGGAGCGCAGCGCCAGTTAGGGGAACATAGGAGCGTTCCTACGATGAGTGGTTGTGGCGCAGAGCGGGTGGGTATAGCGCAGACTAGTAACTTTGGTGGGGCGTTGGCGAGAACACCTTATCTCTCGTGGGCATCGCTGAAGACCCCAAGTTCGGCCGGGCCATCGTCGCAGCCGAGCGCGGCCACCACTACATTCGCTCTTCCCGTTCACTGGCCACAAGGGTGGCTCACCTGGTTAGTAAGGGCGAGGCCTCAGCGACTGGGTGGGAGAAGGTGGGTCGTTAGTTTTTAGTGAGAGAGAGAGAGAGAGAGAGAGAGAGAGAGAGAGAGAGAGAGAGAGAGAGAGAGAGAGAGAGAGAGAGAGAAGATAGGTTCTCAGTAATTTTTATGGTTAGAAGAGATGTGCAATGGAATAGTGTTTTGGACGATATTAGTGGCAGTGATAGTTATACTAGTGGTAGTAGTAGTAGTAGAAGGAGGTGTCGTATTAATATAGGAATGGTAGAGCCCTATAAATGAAGATTCAGAAGGGTGGGGCACTTTTGAGAGAATCTCGAAAAGTAGCGAATGGGATAGATGTTTTGGCTGAGGTAGCAGTGGTGGTGGTTGGAGAAAGGAATAAGGTCTGGGTTGTTTGGTTGGTTGGTTGGTTAACGGAGGTAGAGACAAAGGCTGCCCAGGTCAGTGAGGGAGGACCAGAGCCAAGGAAAGTAACAAGATCCAAGGAGATAGATGCTATCACAGGCCAGTTGGATGGAGCAAGTACAGTACCCAAGCTTGAGGCTCCGTCAGGATCCTAGGTAAGGGAGTGATAGTTGGGTAGGCTGGCACTACCCATGAGTACGACGGAACGACCCCTCACCACCGCGGCACAACCCTTCGGTATGATGGCCTAACCTTAGACCCCTGACTGTAAGGGTCAAAGACCAGGAACCAAGGGTCGTTCCATTGTGTTCAAGGGTCCAGTACTCCGTAACAAGATACAGACTCAAGCTACTGTTATGTGTTACGTTTACCTCGATACCTTTGCCCATACATCCACCTCTCAGTCGATATACCACCCCTCTTTTTTTTAACGTCTCTCTGGCAGGATTATCTGATCCCTTCCAATAACCTCGAAGACAATCTATTGGACCTTGCAAGAAAACGATCAACAGCGTGGAATCACATTGGAAATATTGTATACTCTGAGATGACAACCTGTAGCTGCAGTAGGAGCAGCAGGTGTGCAGACGCTGCTGGTCTGCAACACGCCAGATGAGCCGAGCTGATACCAGAAGCTAATAGGCTGCAAGACTATACACAGCGTGGAGGAGGAGGATGTCTTCGGGAGGTGAGCGTAGTCTGAGCCTGGACCAGCTGATGGAGTCACGTAGGGCCGGCCAGCTGCCGCCTTTCTTCTGTGTATGTTTCTTCCTCTGGCTCTTTCTTATGTCTTCTTTATTTTGTTTCTTCTTCATGTGGGTAGTCGGTTAATGCCT
>NC_092229.1:53951430-53961430 GCF_036320965.1 Panulirus ornatus | reverse complement strand
AGTACTTGGGGTGGGGGGGGGGGGAGTTATACAATTGCCCGTACAACCTCTCCTTTGTCCTTCAAACAACTCTTCTGTTCTATTCTCGAGTCTACAATGACCGTACCCCCTTCCTACCGAGTTATTCTCGGGGTCTACAATGATAGTAGTAGCCTCTCCCCCGGGAGGTCCATCAGAGCGTTAGTGGTAAATATACGTATGACGGCAACTGATATTTGGCAGCCCTCCCGCCCGACTTGCCTGCCTTCCCGGGCGCCTGAGAGAGACAAGTACCAACCAACGGCTCCTCCTCCTCCTCCTCGATTATTTCCCCTCTTCTTTCTTTCTCTTTAGAAGGAAAGGAAATTTCTCACGGTACAATTTCTTTATTATTCTTCCCTTGTGTCGACATACCTTGTAAGTATATTTTTGTTGTGAAAATGCTGATTTGGGTCTGATTCAACTTCATCTGACATCGGCACATTTGACGGGATACTTGGGCCTTTTACATGGCCGGGAAAACTTTAATTCGATTATGTCTAATGCCAACATTTTCATATTTACAGTTCATTTCTTCACTAAATCTATCCGGTAAACAGGTATGATTGATACAAATCCAGCGAGACCAAAAAGTTGTTTGGAGATGAAGGAAAATAATGTTCACACGGTTCAGGGGGCCATTTGAGGTTCGCTAAGTTTGTTGTTTTCGATCAAGTTATTAGCAAGTAGCGGCTTTGCCTGGAGGCGAGGGATTAAGTAAACCCACCCGACGGGCTCTACCCCAGAGGCCCCCTGCTCGAGTCGGCCCGGCACCTGACACGACATAGATTATGATTAAAGTAATATCATCGATAAAGTATGATCAGCTGATACGACCCCGAGTGCTTCGTGGAAGACATAAATATGAAAAAAAAAGATTCAGTTGGGGATCGAGACCTTGAAATATTCGTTCTGCCTTTATTAAAACGAGCGTGGAGGCAGGAGGCGGTAGACACCCCCTTAAATGTAAAAGAAAACAAAAAAAGCCGGCCAGACTGATTTTCCGTGATAGATGCCGTCGAGCTGTTTGAATTGACGGATATAACTTTACAACTGATTATTCGTTCGACCAAATGATATGAGAGACTCCATTTTTTTTTTTATCTACCTGACAGATGATTGTTAGAGGTTTAGAAGTATGTTAGATAACTCACATGTGCTCAGCGTCCCTCGCTTTGAATGACATTTATAAATGCAGGAAATCATAACGAACTTCAGTGAATACAACAACATGACTTTCTTATGGTCGTATGTTTGGTCAACGTTGTGTGTCGTGCAGACGACGCTTTTGCCGTGGTTTGTGTCTGCCCGCTGGCGCTCTTGCCGTGGCTTGCGTTGGCCTGATGACCCTGTTGCCGTGGCTTGCGTCGGCCTGATCGATGTTGTCTTGGTTTGGCGCCTTTCTGCTTCTGATGTTGGTGTGTAACGCAGATCAGATGGTTGGCGCGTGACGCGACCCGCTGTAGTTGGAGGGTGACGCTACAGCAGTTAAGCTGGAGGGTGACGCGACTCTGAGGAGATGTAACAGGTTGTTACCGGTTACGCTGGCCTCCCAGCGGTCCCGCCTTGATTTAGCCCACATACTTGTGGCCTATGTTCTATTAAGGAATCCGTATATATATATATATATATATATATATATATATATATATATATATATATATATATATATATATATATATATATATTCAAGTTCAATTTTTGAGGCTGAATGGTATTTTCCAATGTTACGTTGACTGGGATTTAAAATGAAAATTAGAAAGGGATTTATAGGTAGATAATATTATTTTCTATAAACACAGAATTGAAATTGTCATATTGTACTCCGGTGTGACAGAAGGAAAGCTTGTGGGTCCTTTTGTGATCTTGGCAGTGATTACTGGAGGTGATAACTTTGTTAAGATGTAACGTTATTATCCTGAAGGTTGAGGGGGAACGTTGGCAGTTGGTTGTGGTGTTCTGAATGGGAGGTATCAGGTGGAGTGGGTGGGTGGTCGGTTGGTCGGAATGGATGGGAGTTTGTGGGGGTTGTGGTGGGTGGAGTGCTTGATGAGTTTTGTGGTGGAGTGGTGAGGTAGGTGATGGGGGTAGTAAATGGTCGGTGTTTTTGTGTTGTTTGTAGTTGGACTTGGCCAGGAGTGGTTGGAATTGGTAGTTTGAGTTGTTTAGTGTTAGATAGGGAGGGAGTCAGGTAGAAGTAGAGGAGTGGGGGATACGTTCTTTGGATGATGAGTGGTCGGCTTTCCACAGGGATGACATATGACTCTTTCCCTGTTTCCATTAACGGAACCAAACAGGAAAAGGATAGATTACGTCAGTTATATTCCACCACCACCACCACCACCACAACAGTGCTCCACTCTCACCACCACCACCACAATGCTCCACTTTCACCACCACCACCACCACAGAGCTCCACTCTCACCACCACCACCACCACCACCACCACCACAGTGCTCCACTCTCACCACCACCACCACTGAGCTCCACACTCTCAACCACCACCACCACAGTGCTCCACTCTCACCAACACCAGGCATCTCTCTCCACCTCCTGTGCTCCACACGGAGGCTGTAGGTGAAACCAGACAAGAGTTGGTGACGGAGACCTTGGTGGACTCCCGTCACGGGGAGGTGAGTCGTGTGACTGACTGACTGCACTACAGTGCCAGCGATAGGAATGGACTCGTGAGAGTGAGTCGTCTGGCTCCCCCATTGCCAGCGATAGACGCTGGTCGACCACAACGACGCCCCTCTGCTGGCCGTCTTTTAGTCACTCGTTGAGCGGGGGACTGGAAAGTCTCCCCTCCTGTATCATCACGTTCAGAGAGTAGAAACTTAGGAAGCCAAATGAGGATATTATTTCCCCCCTCCCCCCAGCGAAGGTTCCGTCGTGTGTCCCAGACTTTGTGTGACCGAGGAGGGGAAGGCTGCGGTAGAAGCCATGTAGAGGGGATGGTGGCCGTCAACAGACCCCAGAAGGTCTGTAGAGGATTGTAGCCAGTCATGTTCAGCTGTGGCTACAAGGGAAGCACGAGCTGAACCTCCGGAAGCAGTTATCGGAGAGGGTGGGTTGTTGGGGAGGGAGGAGGGGGGATGAGTAGACAGTAATCTAAGGGGAAAGAATGTGCATTTATCGTCGTGGAAACGAAGTGGTTGGTTAGTTGCCATATATATATATATATATATATATATATATATATATATATATATATATATATATATATATATGTGTGTGTGTGTGTGTGTGTGTGTGTGTGTTTGTGTGTATGTATGTATGCATGTATGTATATTGCTTGTACGGGCGTTTATGTATATGCATGTGTACGTGGGTGGGTTGGGCCATTCCTCGTCTGTTTCCTTGCGCTACCTCGCTGACGCGGGAGACGGCGATTACGTGTCATAAAATGAATGATATATATATATATATATATATATATATATATATATATATATATATATATATATATATATATATATATATATATATATAACGAGCTCTTGTAAGAAGAAAGAATAAAAAAGAAAGGAAACTTTCGGTTGTTGAGCTGGGCCGTCCTGACACGTCACACAAATGCCAACCAACTAGCCAGCTAAACCACATCGTGACCAACCACCAACCATATGAATGACGAATCCTCTACAGTGGCAGAGCTGGTGACGTAGAACCTCAGCAGCTATAGACCTGGCTGGGGCACCTGTGGCACAGTGATGGTCAGTTTGAGGGGTCATCACCGTTGGTGTATTGTCTCCTCTGACCTTCGACCTCTGACCTACACCCTCCCACATGGTCTAGCAACGCTCTTGGGTTATGGAGATGATGAATGGGAACGTATCGCTGTGAAATGTTTTGATGTTTAAAAGTACATTCATAAATCAACATCAGTGTTGGATCTTCTCGAGAGAGTATGGAATATTTGATGGAGACGAGAGAGAGAGAGAGAGAGAGAGAGAGAGAGAGAGAGAGAGAGAGAGAGAGAGAGAGAGAGAGAGAGCGTTCGATCTGGCTGATATGTGAACCTGACATTTAGTCATCTGTGTGTCTAATATCATTCTGTATTGACATCTACCTGTTTAAAGGGGGGGGGGGGGATTGCATGGAGAGGGGGTTGGGGGAATGTGAGGCATGTACATGACCCATGATTATAGATGACGAATTGTACATGTATTCTCTCTCGTATGTGATGGTGTAACCTTACGTGACAGCACTGCGTTGGATGGAGGTGGGGCGGCGCGCGCCCCGTGTCTGCCGCGTCGGCGACTCTGCCCGTAGCCTCCTCCTGGCGACGGAGTTCTTGGAACCGAGTGAGTCACGGGGTGACGGAGGGCTGGTTCCATAGGCCAAGGTTCCCTCCCTCCCGCCCTCCACATCCCGCACTCCACTGTCCTTCTCCCATGCGTTTACATCTCTCCCTCCCTCCCTTGTGGGATGGTGGTGCTGACCATCGTGGAGCCCACATACACACATCACCATAACGTCCAAAGGCCCGTCTTGTTATCTCTCCTTTCACAAGGTTTGCTTATCCTCTCCAAAGGCCCAACTGTTATCCCCCAGGGAGTCATCTTGTAACCCTCGTGAGCCGTCTTCTCACCCACCCCAGAGTTATTTTGTCTCCCACCCCAGACAGTCGTTCTCTTACCCAATCAGAGAGTCGTTACTCACCCCAGAGAGCTGTTCTGTTACACACCCAGAGAGACGTTGTTTTACCTACCCACAGTTTATTTTGTTACCCACCCGAGAGTCGTCTTGTCATCCAGTTATTCTTAATGTCACCCAGCCATAGAGTTGTTTTGTCACTAACCCCAGAGAGTTGTTTTATCTCACACTCCAGAGAGTAGTTTTGCCACCCACCCCAGAGAGTAGTTTTGTCACCCACATAGATTCGTCTCTTCAACCACCCCAAAGAGTCGTATTGTGAGCCCTGAACTGCTTTTGCCTCCAGTCGAGACATTTAAAAAGACGTTTCGTAGAACTTGTAACAGTTCTTAGACGTGTAGCACCCGTGACTTGGACAGCTTCTTGGAAATTGCCTTTTCCTGTATTACAATAGTACTGTGAGAAAGCTCTGCTGTTTCATAGATCATGATGTTCTTAGTCAGGCTTCTCAGGAACGCGGAGGGAAAGGAGTATAATGAAACTGTTTTGTTACATTTATCCCAGACGGTTACATGTTTAGGTCAGAATCGAATCGCTACCCTTAAAAGGGGAGAGAGAGAGAGAGAGTCATTGTATATAGGGGATGTACCCCTCCACGGGAAAGGAAATTGTTTTTAGTTCAGTTACTTTATTTAACCAGGCCAGAGGAGGCTGCAGCGCGGGCAGAACCCTTACATAAAGCCTCTCAGCAGAGTTATGAAAGGTGGCGGATAAACGCTTATGGAAATATACGAGTCTGTTGAGTTATGCAAAGATGGTCGACTCTTAAGGAAATTTACCCATCTCATAGTCTGATTTTACTTCGTGTCCACATTCCCTATGATGCTTAAGACTGTTGTAGACTGGTAAGTTTTAATGTCCTCCCAGCTTTCCCAGAACATCTTAAATCCTCGCTTATAATTTTTTCACGGCCTTTACTCTTCCTAGAAAATGTAGAATAGATTTTATATTTCTAATTTGATAACGTCGCTTTCTTGCCTGATCAGTATGTTTATTTTCGTTCCTAGCATTTCCCCCCCAGCCTGGGGGCGTACATTATGCACTCGTAAGTTACCTAAGTCTTTATACGCACCTTGATTATCTAAAGTTAAAGTATCTGTCGTTACATTATACGCACCTTGATTATCTAAAGTTAAAGTATCTGTAGTTACATTAGTGTTTATTGATGTGGTGATCTGCAAGGGTCGATTGTATCGTGGAGAAGGGAGGGAAGGGATGCGTGCCGCTGGGCCATGCAGCGCCTGCTGCGTTCAACCCCTTGAGCACCACCACACTGTGACCCTTAAGGACGACGTTACGACCCCAGAGGACGACAGTACGACCCCCTGAGGACGACGTTACGACCCTTGGAGACATAGCAAGTGGGTTTAATGAACTCACCCTTGGTGGTAACCGATAGAACGCTTATGTCACACAGTTACTCCTTTCAGTCTCGCATATTTTAAAGTCTCACTGTTATTGTAAGGGATTTTTATTTTCAACCTTTGACAGCAGCTGTTAAAGTGATAATAATGATAATAGTAATTTTTTTTTTTTTTTTCATACTATTCGCCATTTCCCGCAATAGCGAGGTAGCGTTAAGAACAGAGGACTGGGCCTTTGAGGGAATATCTTCACCTAGCCCCCTTCTCTGTTCCTTCTTTTGGAAAAAGAAAAAAAAAATAGTAATAATAATAATAATAATACTACTACTACTACTAATAATAATTATTATTATTATTATTATTATTATTATTATTATTAGTAGTAGTAGTAGTAGTATAAACGCTAAAGTGTAATTCGAGAATGATCAACGAGAACAGACACTTTCACTATATAAATTGACAAACGAACTTTTCCCGTGAAGAATTACGAGCGCAGGCAGCAACTAATTATGCCACTGAACAGTAATGGGTCGTGTGAGCATCAGAGAAGACAACTCCAGTAGGCGTTTACAGCGTTAGGTTTGATGAATGTCAAAATGTAGACACTAGCTGGGTTAATGGATAGATTTAGCGTCTTCGTTTGCTGGAAGTGTTCCCTGGTGTCTTAGGGTCGCTGGGTGATGTTCTTTGGCGCCTGTCTGCGTTCGCTGCTAGTGTTGGCTGTACACAGCCGTCGCCCAGGATGGTGGGTGTTCATTGTGTAAGTGGCCTTAATTTTTCACGTGGGGTTCACTGTCTGTGCATAGTGGAGAAAAGGCCATTCTTCAGGACACTTGGACGCCTGTAATGTAACACGACCGCCTTAGTCTCCTTGATTATTAGTATTAACGACCCTTCAGCACAACGAGACGACCGTGGAGCCCAGTGATATACGACCCCAGGGTATGATAAGTGGGTGATTAACACGACCTTTAAGCCTTTGTACAAACGCCAGGTCCTTTTACTTAAGGGTCGTCTCTCCGTTGTGCTCAAGGGTCTTTGTTGTCGTGCTCGGTTTTGATTAAATACTTAAAAGAAAATATTTACTCATATAAATTAATTTTTTGACAATTTGTATTTTTTCCTGCTATTTTTTCCTGCTATTGTTACGAACGTGTGTGTGCTCTATGTTCGTTTGTGTGTCCCATGTTTGTATGTATGCCCCATGTGTGTTTATGGTGTAAGTGATGTTTTATGTTGTAGGATGGCAGAGAGGGGGCCAGGGCCTCCGCTATCTCGGCTTAGGTTTCACTCCCCTGGCCAGGTCATCAATACAGTTACCCTCAACACTTAGGCCTGTCGTTTTTCCCACGTCCGAGGCGCCTGAAGGCTGAGGTTAAGAGAGGAGGTCATCTAGGAAATAGGGCTTCCTATATGTCGTCGTTACCGTCAGGATAAGAGAAGGTTGGGCCTCAGGCAAGATGAGGGCCGGACCTAAGGCCTCCAGCCAGCCAGGGGTGGCACTGTGAGCCACCCTCCTCCAATCACAGCCGGACCTTAGGCCTCTAGTCAATCAGGAGTGGCACTCTGGGTCACCCTTCTCCAATTCCACCTGAGACTAGGGCAGCAGGGCGGGGCAGGCCGCTCCTGGCTCGCTCCTCCCTTCAATAAAAACTTCTGATGCCAGCTGGGCCACGATTCCTAGCTACCCCGCGGGCCCAGCAGGTAAGTGGGTTTCCCCTCTGTCTCAAACTCGTAACCTACGATCACTGTGTAAAGTGGCGCCATGCTAAACTCTACGGTATTGCACTGCCTCTGTCATTTAGGTCCAAGAGTCATGGAGTATTGTAGCTTGTCAAAGAAGTATCCAACGAATAAGTGTATCTTGAATCATGTTTCTAGAGTCAAATTGTCATGAAGGAAAGCCATCTGGTTTGAAATCTTACCTGGAGTATTGAATGTTAAGTGGTAACGAAAGTGTTTGTATCCGATTAATGTGCTTTGTTATCTTGTATTCTTATTTCTTATATGTAGATTTAACCCTCGTTAAGATAGCGTTATCCAGTGTGCGTAACATAATAATTGACGATCCTTCCCAGTAGAAGGATTCGTAACACTATCTACTGATTTTGTTGTAATGAGACTGACTGACTATGTGGTAACGATTATGCGATGGTCAAGGTTTTCTGATAAAAGTTGAGAATTGAATAAAAGTTGAGAAATTGAATGAGTATTTCTAATTGTATTTAATGAAAACCATTTATGTTATTACAGACGAGGGACACCTGGTGACTGAAGTGCTTAATGATCTGTTTTGTGAAGGCAATTTTGAGGGACATATTTTTGTTGAATAATTCGAACTCCTCCCAGTATCCCCCTCGAGCCTTCACTTCTTCCTCCCCAGCCCATCATTAACTCCCCACCCCCACCCACCCCTCCCAGTTCTCAAGTTCCCTCCTTCCCTTCTTGTGTCCCCTCCTCACATCCCGTCATTCCTCCCCATTCATAACCCTTTTCCTCGTTACTAACTCCCTCTGTTCCCATTCTTAACTCCTTTCCCTCCTCATTCGCAAGTCCCTTTATATCATCAACTCCCCCCCCCACCCCTCCATCCTCAACTCCCTCCTCCCCTCTCCATCCTTAACATCCTCATCCCCTCCCATCCTCAACTCTCTCCTCCCCTACCCATTCTTGCCCCGTCTCGGGCGGGGCGGGGCGGGCGGGGCCGGGCGGTCGTTACCTCGCTCCAGAAATAGCCCCGTCGGGCCAGCAGCCATCCCTCATGTGATTTAGATTACTGGAGGTGTGTTGGGGGGGAGGGGGTTGTCCTTCACCGCCACACCCCCTTAAGTTGTTGGGAAGAGGGAGGCTTTAAAGGTAGATGTAGGTGTGTGTGTGGGTATGGTGCTGATGTTGGAGTCTTGGATGTGGGTTTGGAGGCTGTGGTAAGTTTTAGAGGTGATTCTGAAGGTTGGTGGAGTTTTGTTTGGAGCTTGTTGGAGTTTGGAAGTAATTTTAGAGACTGGCGGGTTTAGAGGTGAGGGAGCCTGATGAGGTGTGAAGGTGGAATTATTTGAGGCTGCTAGGATTTGGAGGTGATGTTGAAGGCTGCTAGGATCTGAAGGTGATGTTGAAGGCTGCTAGAATTTGAAAGTTGGTTCCTTAAGGAAGAAATATTCTCTGCCAAAGTATTTGAAACTTAGGAGTTTGTAGGTAGTGTTGAAAAGAGGGTGTTTATGATTGGCAGTGGGATTTGGAAGCAACATCGTTGGAGGGTAGTGGGGTTTGGAGGTTGTTGGTTTTGGAGACATATTCATACGAGGTTGTCGTACACTTGCCCAAGTCTAGTAGGCATAGAAATGATTTGGTAACATTGTTCAAGAGGTGCATAACTGATATTACAAAATTTTTGTTCACGATTTGCATAAAAAGACAGAGCTAATATTGTGATTATATACAGTTAAAGAAATGATTAATTCAGTATATGCAATATGGCCGTAGAAAGTATGTATAACATATCTAAATATAGTTGGCAGACAGGTTTTATCTGGAGGTAGTATGTAGATTAATTCATGATACGTTTCTGAGAAAAGTGCGGGGGGAGGGGGTTGTCATTTCATGTGTGGCAGGGTGGCGACGGGAATGATTAAAGGCAGCAAGTATGAATTATGTACATGTGTATATATGTATATGTCTGTGTATGTATATATATGTACGTTGAAATGTATAGGTATGTATATGTGAGTGTGTGGACGTGTATGTATATACATCTGTGTGTGGATGGGTTGGGCCATTCTTTCGTGTTTCCTTGCGCTACCTCGCTAACACGGGAGATAGCGACAAAGTATAATAAAAATAATATTTATATATTTATATATCCCTGGGGATAGGGGGGAAAGTGAATGAAGATCATGAATGTGATTACAGGTTTGCTGAAGGATATTTGGAATTTGATGGTTAATTGGACGTGTGTGTGTGTGTGT
>NC_092229.1:53918930-53946430 GCF_036320965.1 Panulirus ornatus | reverse complement strand
TGACTGTTCTGTTTGGTTGATTGAAGGTGGAGTAGTGGAGAGCTTGTGTGTGTGGCGTGTTCGGAGGGCCAGGTGTTTGGAGACAAAGAAATTAGAGGAGGTTATTCTTTTGAAGGCTTCTAGGGAGTCACGTTGGTCCGGAGAACGTTCAACTCGTCGAGCACGACAATGTGACCCTTGGTTATGATGGGCCGACCTTTGAGCATAACGATACGACCCTTGAGCATGACGGTTCGACCCTTGAAGGTACCGTCGTGGTTTAAGAACTTAGGGGTGGGGGTAGGGGAGCAGCAGATAGAAATAAGAACACCATAGCTCCCCACGTGAGAGATAGATAGATAGATAGATAGAGAGAGAGAGAGAGAGAGAGAGAGAGTCAACCCCGGGGTGCGAGTCTGGCGGGCGAGGCAGTGTTGACAACGCAGGGTTGTTGTTGTGCAGCAGTGTTGCTGACGTGCTATAGGAATGTGCTGACCCAGGGACGCTGGACCTGACTTCCCTGCTCTGGCGCCGCTCTGACCTTGCCCCCTCCCCTCCTCTGGGTCAGGCAAGGTCACACGCGGGTCTCCCCGGGACGACAGAAAAACTGCCGGGGTCAGTGTCCCGTTGTTGTTGTTTTTTTTTTATTGTGTTATGTGCTACAGGGGAAGATGGTGGTAGTGGTGGTTGGCTGGTGGTAGTTTTATGATCTTGGTGGTGGTAGTTGAAACTGGTGGGGAGTTGGAAGTAATGGTGGTGATGGTGAAAATTTTGGTGGTGTTTATAGATGATAGTGATGGTTGATCTGGATATCCAGTTTGTGGTACTAGCAGGAGTAGGGATGTTGGCACGGCTGGTGTCAGGGGAGTAGGACTGTTGGCGCTGCTGGTGTCATGAAAACAGGACTGTTGGCATGGCTGGTGTCTATGATGGCGTGGGTTGGGTAACGACGAAGGTGGCATTGTCATTTTTTTTCCATAGGTTAGGTTAGGGAGAGAAGAGAAGGGTTGGTAGACATGGGACAGTTCCATTTCCAGCACCTCCTCCTCCATGTCATACGTCCACTCAATTACTTCTCTTTATGGTTCTTCCAAAGCTCCTATTCTCCATCCTATCGTCATCTTATCTGTCTCCTATTCTCCTCCATCCTTACTCCACTTCCGACACACACTTTCTTCAGTCATCCTTTCCGTCAGGTCTTAAACATATCCACCCACCTTGGTCGGCTCTGTCAGTGGTGACTGAAATCTTCTGTCATGAACCCAGCCATCGGCGAACAGTTTGGTGAACGGCCGTTTCACAGTTGTCTGAACTTTCCAAGTTAGCGGGACATAGGAGTTAGCTGCTTATTATAGGAGGAGATGGAATAGGTATATAGATATATAATCCTAGTGGCCCATATATATATATATATATATATATATATATATATATATATATATATATATATATATATATATATATATATATATTGTGTAATTTCCCTTTGCCTTGAAATATTCAAAATATATTAAATATTTTGACGTAACTACGTGAATAAATTTCTTTACAGTTGCTTCGTTTATACAAAGGATTGATCCATCCTTGTATGGAGTACTGCTTTCACATTTGGGGTGGTTCTAGCTTTGCATCCTTACTTGATACAGTTGAATCGAAATCGGTCAGATTTATAAACTCTTCCAGGCTAACTTCAAAACCTGACCCACCTGCCTTACGGAGCAATGTTGGTTCACTTTCCCACTTCTATAGGTATTACTTTGCTTTTTGTATCCGAGAGCTGGCTGCTTGTGTACCCCCACCACTAGCTAGATCAAGTAACTCGGCAAGCTGCTGCGTCACATACTTTTTGGCCTTTGGCAACTCAAGGGTGGACCGTTTTAATAACGATTTCTTTTCCTACACCTCGAAGCTATAGAACTCTCTACCATCTGTCTATCGCAGTAGCTATGACCTGGTACGTGTTAAAAGTTTTTAACTTCCTCCAAAGTAAGTATATACTTTTATTTGCCTCTTCTTTTCCCCTTCATTGACTTTCATATATTTCCTCCTTGATGTGTCTTGCTGTTTGATTGATAAAAAAGTCTCCCATAAAAGATATTTAGTTAGCCCTGGTTAAGTACGAGTCTAATTGGGCAGTGAAGCACAAGTCTGACTGATTACGTTGACTGATCGTTAAATTGTATAATTACACCGACTCTTCGTCTAATTGGGTACTTGCAGTCTATTCGTCCCTGTTTGTCTAATTGGGCAGACAGTGACTAAGTCTAATATGAGTCACTAATTGTTCGTTTGTTTGGGCAATCACAATAACTATATCTCTAATTGGGCTATCGCACTGACTGCTTGTAATTGGGCAGTTACTGATTATTCCACTCCATGGGCAGTCACAATGACTTTTCCACAAATTGGGCAGTCATGGTGACTGCTCGTGTAACTGAGCAAGTCTAGTAAAGATGAGGCTAGAGTGTGTTTAAGTCTTGGGAAAGAAATTAATCCTTGGGTGGATGATGGTTCCTAATGTTACGCCAGGGGCGACGTTGGCTGCTCCCCAGGACCATGGGAGGAGCTAGAGTACGTTGGCTGCTCCCCAGGACCATGGGAGGAGCTAGAGTACGTTGGCTGCTCCCCAGGACCATGGGAGGAGCTAGAGTACGTTGGCTGCTCCCCAGGACCGTGGGAGGACCTGGAGTACGTTGGCTGCTCCCCGGGACCATGGGAGGAGCTAGAGTACGTTGGCTGCTCCCCAGGACCGTGGGAGGACCTGGAGTACGTTGGCTGCTCCCAAGGACCATGGGAGGAGCTAGAGTACGTTGGCTGCTCCACGAGGCCGGGAGAAGACTTGAGGGGACGATGGCTGCTCCCCTGTACTAGGGCAGGCTCTTGGGGACGTTGGCTGCTGTCTAGGAGCAGGGAAGGACCTGAGAGACGTCAGCTGCTTCTCGAGACCAAGGGCGTTGACTGCTCCCTAGGACCAAAGGAGGACCTGGTGAAGGAGTTGGCTGCTCCCCAAGACCTAGGGAGGACCTAGAGGAGGGCTGTGGCCGCTCCCCAGTACCAAGGGAGACCTTAGCTTCTCCCCAAGAACAAGGAAGTGTTCGGCAACTCCCTAGGACCAAGGGAGTGTTCGGCCACTCCCCAGGACTTAGTGGAGGAAGGCAAGAGGAGGCAACAGGCGATGACTGCTGCCTGGCTATAATTAGTGCCTGGCTCCACCACTTGATGATTGGCACTCTGGCCCCCGGCGCTGTCGAGTGGTGTGGGAGGTGGGGGTGGGGTGTGGGGGAGCAGAGTATGTTGGGGCGGAGGGGCAGTATGTGGGGTGTGGTGTGATTAGGAGGGTCAAAAGGGCACTGTAGCGACAGTTAGCACAGTCTTGTTGACGGATCTGTCTTAGCCATGTTGACGGTTGTGTTGAGTGTCAGGATGGAGGTGGCGGGGGTGGAGGGTGGCACAGCTAGATGGCGACGTCTTGGGATATGTTGGGCAGAAATGTTTCCAACATTCGATCTCGGTTTCAATTCCTTTCTCAGTCCCTTCCACCTCCCCTTACGTTTCCCATCCTGTCTCTCTTCCGTCTCCCATGCGTCGATGCTTTTCCCGTCCGTCTCTTGTCTCCCGTCTCCCCCATATGTCTCGTGTCTCCTGTTTCTTCCGTCTCCCCCGTCCGTCTCGTGTCTCCTGTATCTCCCGTGTCTCCCATCTTCCTATCCGTCTCGCGTCTCCCGTCTCCCCCGTCCGTCTCGTGTCTGCCGTCTCCCCCGTCCGTCTCGTGTCTGCCGTCTCCCCCGTCCGTCTCGTGTCTGCCGTCTCCCCCGTCCGTCTCGTGTCTGCCGTCTCCCCCGTCCGTCTCGTGTCTGCCGTCTCCCCCGTCCGTTTAATGTTTCCCGCGGCCCAGGCCTTGCGGCAGAGCCACTTTTTCCCGCGTTCGTGCCCGCCTAACCTACCGTAGCCTAGCAGCGGCCGCGTTCGTCGGGCCGTTAACACCACATACACAACAGTGGCCCGTGATTAGCGATAATGTAACAACATGAACGGTTCACCTCGACACGTGGCGCGCGCACACACACACACACACACACACACACACACACACACACACACAAGCAGGCCTCAGGCCAGACAAGCAGAACTGGCGGGGTGACGGGAGAGAGCGTAGCTTCAAAGCGGCAGACGCCGTGTGGGCCGGAGGCGCTCGCTGCGGCTCATATATATAATTTCACACTATTGTCTTTTCCAGTTATATTTACCCCGTGTGTTCTTCCCATGCCAGGTTCTGGCGGCCAAGTAAACGGGGAAGTATTCCATGCACCTTGCAGAGGGTTGTTGGGTTTATGGACAGACATTATACTACTCCTTGTGGTAATATTTTGAATAAGTAGGCACTTATATTGCTCATTAATATTGTGTTATCTGTCTCTCTCTCTCTCTCTCTCTCTCTCTCTCTCTCTCTCTCTCTCTCTCTCTCTCTCTCTCTCTCTCTCTCTCCAGATATCGTGTCATGTGAGGTTGGTGTAGGCGATCACGTGAGGTTAGTGTGGGCGATCATGTGGAGTTGAAGTGGGTGATCATGAGGTTGGAGTGGGTGAGCATGTGAGGTTGGAATGGATGATCATTTGAGGTTGGAGTAGATGATCATGTGAGGTTAGAGTGGGCGATCGTGTGGGGCTGTGGGAAGTCATGTGAACATGTGGTTGGTCATGTGAGGGTGGAGTGGGTAAAATGAAGTTGTTTTAGGTGGTCATGTGAGGGTGATGAGGATGGCCATCGGTATCCATGATGTAAAGTTAATATGGGCGGTAGCGGGGGCGTGGACGCGCACCACCCACGTGAACGGACGTGGGGGGAAAAAGAAACGAACATTTATAACAGAGATAACGGGGGGGGGGGGGGGGGAGCGTCGACTGTCGCCTGATTGGTGGCAAGTAGCAGGGGGGGGGGATGGAGGATCTCATATTTTATTCGATGATATTAATATATTTTACTTGTGGACATAGACGGAGCATTTCTTTGATAGCATGAGGGAAGGGGTTGCTTGGCTAGGGAGAGGTGGAGGCAAGTAGGTTGTGGTGGGACTGGCACATGAGAGAGATGGTGCAACACGAAGAACAGAAAACCTGTTCATAATGACACCTTCAGGTCCTTCCCACTTCATTACGTTCAGACCTCAAGCCCCACCTCCCCCTCGTTTCAAACATGAGCGAGGTCTTGCCCTAGAGGTACACCCAGACCCACAAGACGTGATCTAGACATTACCACACACATCCAAACACACAACCCGACCGCTAATTTTACCTCAGCAAGACATAACTTCTCCAGTCTCTCTGGCACATGCAGGCTTCTACAAGCGTTTAACGATCTAGACGTCTCAAAAGATATTTCTAAACACACCCATCCACCTCTACGTACATGGCAGAATATCCTAGACACATCCATCCCCTCGTCCAGACCCCGAACGCATTTACACACACGCCCAGACATTCTTCTTTGTGGCTCCCCTCCTCCCCCTCAGCACCATCACCAGGCAGCCATTGTCTGGCACCGTCTTCCCAGGTCCTCAGGTCCTGCTGGAGGCACACGCTGGGGAAGTTCTCGTGAGTCACTCGCTCGAGACGCCGCCACCGTCGCCGCCACAAGTACCCGCAAGTTTCCTCTCGTATTTTTCACCGGATGGTGGCCACCCTCACCGCAACAACCCAATACGATCCATATTGATCATTGTGCTGGCTCCTCTCGACCCTGACCGTGAGGTCTGGTCCGGGGGCTTCTGTGTTTTGGTGTACATCCTGACCACCTTTCCAGCCCAGACCGGCTGAGGACTTGGGGGGGGGGGGGGGAGCTGTCTTCCCACGAATGACATCATCGTTAGGAGGAGGATGTTGGAGGCGACGATGACGGCGGCGTACTGCATGCAGCTGGTGGCTACTGCTGGAGCCCTCCCAGTTGCACCTCATTATGGGTCAGAGAAAACGTGCGTGGAAGCAAGCATTGGACTAGATAGATAGATAGATAGGTAGATAGATAGAGAGAGAGAGAGAGAGAGAGAGAGAGAGAGAGAGAGAGAGAGAGAGAGAGAGAGAGAGAGAGAGAGAGAGCCGGAAGTAACGATAAAGCACAGGAGGAACAGTACATCAACAAGCTGCCGTTGGCACTCTCCATATTGAGCCTTATTTATTTTTTGTGCACTTCGCCCAAGTTTGATTTTGAGTGAAATGTGAAGCCAGTATCTGTCTGTGTAAATATCCTCCCGTGAGTGTGGACAGGACTTGGGAACAGCCAGTTGAGTGCGTCTAGACTGTGACGTCACGGAGCATTGATCAGTCAGGCTGTCGTGATACGTAGAGACGCCGACCGCTCAGAAGTCGTCGGCAAGTTCCAGCGTACATCTGTTGTGTTACGTCATGCGCATACCTAGTGTGTAATGCCATGATGTCCAGCCTCATGTGTGAGTTAGTTGGGGTGTCTTGTATCCTGTCGAGTTAAAAAGCACGTCAGCCACCAGCCAGTTCTGACGTTATTAAAATGCACAGGAGTTCACTCCGTCAGCGCCATGATGTAACCCGGCATTAACAACATACCGCCAGGTCACGCACCGTTGACCTCCCTTCAGTACGTATTTATCCGTCTGTGTATCTCCTTGGTGTATTTCTCCCGTTAGGCGTTGACGCCTCGATATACATGCGCTGAGTCAGCAGACGTCATTAGCAACTGGAGCTGCGCTTAGAGTATTCGGCGTCAGTCACACCTCCTCCCGTCCGGCCCTGCCCGGCCCTTGGCTGACACGGTTAATCCGAAGCAAGTTATCAGCCGCCCGGCAAATCGATATTACTCGCCTAACCCATATTTCCGCAGCCGCTGGCCCGCCTCCGAGCATTCTCCCATTCTTCTGTATTCCAAAGTATATCCCCCAAACGCCAAGTGAAGCTGTTGTGCCCTTTAGCAGCGAGGTTGAAGGGTATAATAGAGGTCTTAACGGGAAAATAAGAGCAGTTGACGCGTGGGAATGCGAATTTAAATCGGGCACGGTTATCAATGTTTGTTTTTGTGTACTTGGGTGTTTATTTTCTACCTACACTGGGTGTAGTAGACTGAGAGATCATGTGGGTGTCTCGGCCCAGTGTTGCCTAATACGGCCGCTACGGATGAAGTGTGGAAGTCAATATTTTGTCGAGATAGGGAGGTGTTTTTGCGAGTAAGTGGCAACTCCGCACCACAATAGCCCGCCATGCAGAGGAATGCCGAGCCAGTGTTTTGCGTGGCCGCTTATTTATCATGTGCGCCACCGCTTTTGACACTCTCCCTCCCATCAACAGACATTTAATCGGGCGACTCTTTGTAAGCTGTAGCTTGCTAGACGATCGAGCGCATTTGTTGGGGAAGGAGGAGCAAGGAGGAGGTCATCCATATCTGTCGTTGAGATTCCGTCACGGTCTAAGGAATGCAGGAAACGGATCAGGGCAGCGTTTGTAGCTGCGGCGGCCGGAGTACTTAACTTCACTCTTAAGACGAACCGGAGGCCGGATTGCTACCAAAACACTGCAGGGCAAGTTGAGGAGTTTGTTTCTTTACTTTCACTGCGTCTTCTGCGTAGTTCGATATATGTTATATTTATTGATATGCGTCCATTATATATATATATATATATATATATATATATATATATATATATATATATATATATATATATATATATATATATAGTTTGTTTCTGATTACCCCAAAATCTTTTTCTAAAAAGGGAAGTCGTGATGTATATATATTACAGGTCTCGCAGTCACATGATATCGCCCTGACACAGCACGTAACAGCACACTGGCAGCACTACATCGCACAGTAAGAACGCTGGTTCATTTGGAATCGTGTCACCCTCTTAGAGAACCATGGCAGACATGCATCCACCTTGCAACCTTCCTCCACCTAGATGAATCAACCATTCCCACTCGACAGAACTCCAATTGTAACAGATATCACATACGACATACACATGGCATTCAGTCCCCTTGCCACCAACATGCACACAGAAATTGTCAACACACTAGACGCCTTCAGAACACATCACTGCTTCCCAGGTTGGACGAGAAGAGGAATCCCGCATTATCCCCTTCAGACGGTTCATCCGTGCCTCTCAGTTCATAACCTGTCTGGCCATCCACACTGAGAGAAAGGAAAATAGAAAAGCTATAAGCATCACAAACACTGCACAAGGAATGATTATTGGCTGACTAACAGCCACAGGCATGCAACACCTTTACAGTAAAAAGAAACACTCTCAGTATAATCTCGCCTCACTAAGCACTCTGTTCTTCGCAACAGCACTATACTCCTCCCACCCAAACCAGTTAGTAACGACCTACTATCCTCCAAAGGAGATGAAAAAAGAAGTCTACCCTTCACACATCAACAGCCTTTACTTACACATCCCTACTGCACCATGAAAGATGACATTGAAGAAACATGTCGACCGTAACAACTCCACAAACAGTAAACAAGCACCCTCCCAACCTAGGCTTAAACTCCACTTTACCGGACATATACGTTTCTTGAAACTAAACAACCCAAGTATGTAAGAGTTACTCTTTCTCTTGTGCGATCTAGACACCACCCATCTCTCCTTCATTGCAAACATCGATTCAAGAAGTTACAAGTCCGTTCATATTCCCAAGATGGAACTCCCAAGCTGAAGTATCCTGTGGCTTCGCCAGGTAGACGTGACCTGCATCCTGAGCACTACTGGGGCGCCAGTAAACGGCGATCTTGGGGCGGAAAGGTAAAGCAGTATATATATATATATATATATATATATATATATATATATATATATATATATATATATATACATATATATATATATATATATATATATATATATATATATATATATATATATATATATATATATATGAGAGAGAGAGAGACCCCCCGCCTGTTAGAGGTTATCTCGTGCGTAAAAAGTCACCTTTGGCGAGGCTATATCTTCGTCAGTTGGCGAAACAATGTCGTGGAAAACTTTTCCCTTTAGAGGAGTTCATCCGCTCTGGGCTACTGTGTGTAGCGCACCCTTGAAGTTGCAGGTGCCCCTGATTGATGGGTCCTAGAGTTACACGATAATGATAGTAAAAATAATGATAATGATGATACTGATATTCAGTGATAGAGAGAGAGAGAGAGAGAGAGAGAGAGAGAGAGAGAGAGAGAGAGAGAGAGAGAGAGAGAGGGTGGGTGGGTGGACTTGGTTAAGGAAGGAGGGTGTAGCTGCAGTCCTTCAGTCCAACAAGTTTTTTACTTTCTTGTACTACCTGCCGCCACCTACTATGACGTCAGGCACTGCTGTTTGTACATCTGTCAGGCAAGACTCTCTACCCGTGTCACATCAACATTGCCGTTCGTACTCGTGTGTGTATGTGCCGTGTTTGTCACACACACACACACACACACACACACACACACACACACACACACACACACACACACACACACCTGTGCCTCTGTGCACCATTGATCATGCAGTGGAGGTGGCTGAGGCGTCGTATGCACACCCGACAAAGCACCGCAGCCCATGTGTCGTTCCTCGCCATGCACTACATAGCTTGCCAGACTAGGTCATGTTTTACAAGCCTGTACTCTATGATATACCAGTCGCTATACTGCATGACATACCAGCCCTACATATACTCACATGGTCATTGTATGACACTAAGACTTGTGAATATGATGGCCGAGTTGACCCAACAAGTCTTACTTATTTCTGACACTTGCCTTTCCAGGCCTCGCTTGTACTACGCCAAGTTCCTGGAATTGAAATTTTTCTTTTTCATGCAATGTCCCAGTTCTGAAATCCCCTTTTCCATACCAGGTTCCAGGCACTGGAACTATTCTTTCAGGTTATGTTCCGGGTACTGGAATCTTCCATTTCCAGGCCATGTTGTAGGTGTTGGGACACATTTTTCCAGACCATGTTCCGGGTACATGATACCCAATTTTCCGGGCCTTGTTTCAGGTACCAGAACCCCATTTTCCAGGTCATTCTCCTGGTTCCGAACCCTTCCTTTCCATGCCATATTCTTGGTATTAAAACCTTCCTTCCCAAGGTATATTCCAGGTATAGGAACACGCCCTAGCCAAACCACGTTCCACGCCCTCCTTTTCCAGGTACTGGAGTTCCCCCTTTCCAGGCCCTGTTCCAGGTACTGCAACTCGACTTCCCCGCATCCACACCTATTGGGCTAACCTGTTCCCTCCATGCCTCCCTTCCAGAGCTCCCCTCATGCACCCTCATTTAACTAGCTTGTGCATGAGTCATTCTCCTTACCTCACTGCCTAAGCTAGAAGGTATGTAGGCAGGAATGGCCGGGTTAGTGGTGGTGGTAATGAGGTGGGAACAAGACCCTTGGGACTCGGGAAATGAGTGATGGAGTGATGGTGATGGATGAATGTGAGATGCTTGAGGATGACGATGGTGCTGGTGGTCCTCAACTGCTGCTGGTGTTGGTGCTGGTGCTCATCAACTGCTGCTGTTGGTACTGGTGGTCCTCAGCTTCTGCTGTTGGTGCTACTGATCCTCAACTGCTGGTGTTGGTGCAGGTGAGCCACTGTTTATGCTGGTGCCTATGGCTACAGGAGTTGTTTTCTGCCTGAGAGCCGTATGGGCAGTCACACCCCAGCGTTCCTCGCATCATACGTCGCCCTCGAAATCCCAGAGTGGAATGCCTCCCTCCCTGCCTGCCTGGGCCGAGGAATTTGGCTGGTTTGGCCCATGTTTGGGGCCGCTCTGGTGTCCCGTCTGAGCCGTTGTATTGTACTCACTATGCTCCCTGTACCTACCTCCACATACACCCACTAGCTATGTAACCTCACCCATATCACTGTAATGGTTCGTCTGTGTATTCTAATACGAATACAAATTCTCGCCTCGCATTACATTCTTATTTAGTGAACTCATATAGATGTAATGATGATATAAAGGTATAATCTTCTGTTAAGATGATGCTGGGTAGTTAGGCTATTAATGGGGTTGGTCCGTTCAGCCACTGGGTTTCACTGGGGTTGGTCCGTTCACTCGTCCAGTTAAATGAGGCGGGTCCGTTTACTGGTCCGGTTTTAATGAGGTTTGGCAATTCACTCTTAAGGCTAAGTGGGACTGGTCTGTTCATCCGTCCGGTTAAATGAGGTTATGGTCTTTTAAAGTCCGGTATAAAGAATGTAAGGAGAAAGATTCCGGATAAATAGCTTATGAAAGACCGGCTGAGACGGGGGCCTGGAGGGCGGAGACACGAGGGAGATCAGGTGAATCACGGAGGATAAATAACCCGAGATATTTCGGTTTACCGGAAGTAAGTTGACAAAGTCCGAATAGATTAATGAAGAAATTCCCGTAAAGCGGAGGTAAGTTTAAAAAACAGTCACCCTAGCGAGCCCGTATAGGCGGAGTTAATTAGATAAATAACGCAAGAAACCTTCTGGGAATTTATTAATTCAAAGGAGTAAAAATATACTCGATAACAAGTGACCCCGTCCGTTGATGTAGACCTTGTTAACTAGTGATAGTAGTCCCGGGGTTGATAGACAGCAGTAGCCCGCTACTGTCTGTCCGTGTGTCTGGCAAGCAAGCAAGCTAGGTGGGGGAGTTGCTCATCATCCCCCCCCTCCTGTATTTCAACCTTGCCCTTTAATAGTGGTCCCACCTTCGAACCCCTGCTGCCGCCATGTAAACAAAAGTTACACTATTAAGATAATCAAAATCTGTCTGGGGCTGAATAGAAGCGCGAAAGGAAAATAGTCTATCAACGCAAAACAAAAAGAGCAAAAATATCAAGGCAAACATTCCGTCAAGGTAAACAAAAGCCTCAGCGCTGAACAGAGGTATCAAGGCAAACTGACTATCAAGAGAGGCAAAAGATTTATGGAGCAAAGTAAACGTATCAGGGTAAACAAAAGCTCTTTTATCCCGTGAAACAAACCTTACACCAAACAAAAGCTCTTGTCCCGTTAAAGAAGTAGATCATGCAACAAACAAACAAAAGCTACATCATTGGTTGTAAAAACTGCGTATAAAGAAAGGAAGACCAGAACCCGTAGCAAGTAATGTGTCTTTGGACAGAAGGGGAAAGTAACAGTGTATTGGTTTTCGTTCTAATGACTCCACGACGACCAGTGTCGCTATATTTAGCGGTGGCTCAGACGACCAAGGTCATGTAGATGGGTTTTATGAAGTCGCTAAACTAGTAGCTAGAGCGACTGTTGGCTTTCGGTGGTGGACGAACCATTTCCTACAGCCTGAGTTCCTGTGTGAGTACATGGGTTCCCACCCTCGAACCCTCCCTCCCTCCACCCCCCTGCTACCCGTCACCAGCTAACCATCTGTTGTTATGTTTGCTGTTGTGAGCTGTGGAGGGCAACCTAAGCCCCTTTTAACACCTGGGGAGGTAGTTTGTAGCTCAAAACGGGTCGTCACGGGCTCAGAATTGGTGATTACAGGCTCAAACGTGGTCGTCACTTGGGCAGAATGATCGTCAGTAACTCAGAACTGGTCGTCACTACCACAGAATGGTCGACGGTAATTTGAACGTGGTCGTCACTAGGTCAGAATGGTCGTCGGTAGCCCCAAACTGGTCGTCACTAACTCGAAACTTGTTGCCACAATCATTCGAAGTCTCTGCGTTAATGGTCATTGTCAGATTAAAAAAGATTAACTGCCTAGTTATCGTACCCAAGGGTCGTCGTACAGTTGTGCACAAGAGGTCGTCGAAAGCGTCCGTGCCAGACGACCAGGTGTCGTGGTACGTGTCGTTTGTCGGCTGGGATGGTAGTGTGGTGGGTGGAGGATGGAGAGGCCTCACCGAGGGGGGGAATTAATTAGCGTGAGCGAATGGTGTTGGTTCCTCAAGTAAGGCTCGAGCTCCTGGCCCTAGGCCATGTGCTCGGCCCGTGACGTCAGGTGTAGGGCTGGGTGAGGCCTCTGTAGGCTCGCCATCTTCCATCACCCTACTACTACCTCCCGGGGCCCCCAGGTCCTTGACACGCCAGCTGTTGTATACGACGGCGGGATTCGAACCTGCCACCCATCTCACGCTGGATGAATCGAGTTCAATCTTAAGCTTGTGAAAGTAAACGATGATTTTCATCTTTTTCTTGAGGAGGGGAGTATTGATGTATTGCTGGACGTGAAGGAATGAAAGACATCAACACAGACACACACGAATAGGGGCAAGACTGAGGCACACAAACTGTGGAAATATCCAACTTGTAGAAGACATTGTGGAAGTAGGTGCTAGTTCACTACTGTGGTAGTATATATATATATATATATATATATATATATATATATATATATATATATATATATATATATATATATGCAAGAGTTTTGGAAAGAGGGGCAAGTATGAAGTCTGTTGGGGATGAGAGAGCTTGGGAAGTGAGTCAGTTGTTGTTCGCTGATGATACAGCGCTGGTGGCTGATTCATGTGAGAAACTGCAGAAGCTGGTGACTGAGTTTGGTAAAGTGTGTGAAAGAAGAAAGTTAAGAGTAAATGTGAATAAGAGCAAGGTTATTAGGTACAGTAGGGTTGAGGGTCAAGTCAATTGGGAGGTGAGTTTGAATGGAGAAAAACTGGAGGAAGTGAAGTGTTTTAGATATCTGGGAGTGGATCTGGCAGCGGATGGAACCATGGAAGCGGAAGTGGATCATAGGGTGGGGGAGGGGGCGAAAATTCTGGGAGCCTTGAAGAGTGTGTGGAAGTCGAGAACATTATCTCGGAAAGCAAAAATGGGTATGTTTGAAGGAATAGTGGTTCCAACAATGTTGTATGGTTGCGAGGCGTGGGCTATGGATAGAGTTGTGCGCAGGAGGATGGATGTGCTGGAAATGAGATGTTTGAGGACAATGTGTGGTGTGAGGTGGTTTGATCGAGTAAGTAACGTAAGGGTAAGAGAGATGTGTGGAAATGAAAAGAGCGTGGTTGAGAGAGCAGAAGAGGGTGTTTTGAAATGGTTTGGGCACATGGAGAGAATGAGTGAGGAAAGATTGACCAAGAGGATATATGTGTCGGAGGTGGAGGGAACGAGGAGAAGAGGGAGACCACATTGGAGGTGGAGAGATGGAGTGAAAAAGATTTTGTGTGATCGGGGCCTGAACATGCAGGAGGGTTAAAGGAGGGCAAGGAATAGAGTGAATTGGAGCGATGTGGTATACCGGGGTTGACGTGCTGTCAGTGGATTGAATCGGGGCATGTGAAGCGTCTGGGGTAAACCATGGAAAGCTGTGTAGGTATGTATATTTGCGTGTGTGGACGTATGTATATACATGTGTATGGGGGTGGGTTGGGCCATTTCTTTCGTCTGTTTCCTTGCGCTACCTCGCAAACGTGGGAGACAGCGACAAAGCAATATATATATATATATATATATATATATATATATATATATATATATATATATATATATATATATATATATGGGCGTGTGCAAGGGTGTGGGAGGGGCCATCCTTAGGGTGGGAGGGGTGATGCCCCAGGGAGGTTGGTGGGACAACCTCAGGGTGGGTGGGGCCAATGAAGGGTGGGAGGAGCCTCGGGGGGTGGGAGGGGCCGTCCGTGTACGAGGTAATGACTCAATCACCGGCCGACGGTGTCCTGCCCACAGTTGTACCCTGGTACTTAACACCAGCTATATATCAGTTACGTATGTTTGTATCTACCAATATATATATATATATATATATATATATATATATATATATATATATATATATATATATATATATATATATATATATATATATATATATATATTTCTTCTTTCAATTTATAATATGGGCATAACGACAAGTGTTCAAACTACAGAGGTATAAGTTTGTTGAGTGTACTTAGTAAGTTGTATGAGAGGGTATTGGTTGATAGGTTGAAGGCATGTACAGAGCATCAAACTGGGGAGGAGCAGTGTGGTTTCAGAAGTGGTAGAGGATGTGCGTATCAGGTATTTGGTTTAAAGACTATTTGTGAGAAATACGAAGAGAAACATGTATTCGTATGTGATATTTTTGAATCTGGAGAAAGCATATGAGAGGGTTGGTAGAGATGCCTTGTGGAACGTCCTAAGAATATATGGTAAGGGAGGGAAGTTGCTTAAGGCATTGAGAAGTTTGTATCAACGTTGTAATGCATTATACATGTAGGAAGAGAGTGAATGGTTCCAAGTGAAGGTTGATCTGCCTCAGGGGTGTGGGATGTCAACTTAGTTGTTCTTTGTTTATAGATGGGGTGGTGAGGATGGTTCATGCGAATGTCTTGGAGAGAGGGTCAAGTATACAGTCTGTAGGGGGGATGGGAGGGCATGGGAAGTGAGTCAGTTGTTTGCTGATGATACAGCACTGGTGAGAGATACGAGTGAGAGACTACAGAAGTTGATGACTGAGTCTGGGAGAGTGTGTGATAGGAGAAAGTTGAGAGTTAGTATGAATAAGAGCGAGGTTATTAGGTTTAGCTTGGTTGAAGGACAGGTTAGTTGGGATGTGAATTTGAATGGAGAAAACTTGAAGGAAGTGGAGTGTTTAAGATAACAGGTAAAAAGGTGTGCACGGAATAGAGTGAATTAGAACGATTTTGGTATACTAGGGTCGATGTGGTATACTATTGTCAGTGGACTGAACCAGTGCATGGAAAGCGTCCGGTTAAACCATTGAAAGGTCTATGGGGCCTTGATTGAGTATGAGGTGCTGTGGTGTCGATGCATTATACATGACGGCTTCAGTGTGGATGTGGCTTTTATTTGTCCGTTCCTGGCGCTACCTCGCTAACGCGGGAACGGTCATCAAGTACGGTAAGGGATGTATGTATACAGTAAGAAAAGTACCTTCCTGCTCCAAGAGTCTCTTTTATCTTCTCTGTGGCTCCCGCAGCGACCAGGAAGCCAGCCAAGCTCACCGGGCGGGACCTCAGGTTATAACGTGCAATGATGTGTGTGTGTGTGTGTGTGTGTGTGTGTGTGTGTGTGTACAGGCGAGGGTGTAGAACAATTGAGCAGTAAGTGTTCGAGTGTCTTCATTCGGGTTGTGGCATCGTGGGCACGGAGGGAATCGAAAGAAATGTTGAATTTGTTTGTAATGTTATAGATGTGAGTAATGATGACTTGTAGTTGTGTTGATGATGACTTATGTTGTAGGTGTGAGTGATGACGACTGTTATGTTGTAGGTGTAAGTGATGATGACCAAAGTGTGGGAAAGAAAACGTAACTCCCGTGTCGCGAGGGTGTATTTCTGGTGGTGGCGTTTAAGACCTAGTTGGGAGGGTGGGTGCTTGATGTTTGTCGTGCCATTTCGGTGTGTGTAGTTTTGTCAGTGTTCTTTGGAGGGGGGGGAAGACCTGTGAGAATAGGTTGAAGTGTGAGGAAAAGTAAACTTGTTTCTGTGGGAAGTTGTTTGTTTACTAAGGTGTGGTCTAGATGGGAGGGGTCGGGTCCTGTTGCAAACACATAAATGCTGGGCATATTGAGGTGGGAGTGTATTGGCATGCTCATCATCTCATTATGTAGATGGCTTTCGAATTAAAACAAATCCTGTAAACTTGAAAAAAAATCTGAAGGTATATCTCATAAAGAACGAAACGATAATCACGTCAAGGCAATAATCTTGTAAACTTTAGACTATAGATGTGTAAGCTTGAGGTAATTATTCCCTGTAGGCTTAAAACTAATATTGCAAGTTTCTCTCCGATCCCGTAAAGGTTTGAGTGGAAACTAATTTAGTAGGTTCACGGCTTGGGTTGAGGACTGTTGTACATTACGCCTGAAACAGTAATCCTCCTGCGATGAGAATAACGCCACAAAATGTTTGGATCAGCAGTCTGGTAAGTTTACCATAATACTCTTGTACTCTGAAAACAGTAACTTGCTTAAGCTGGGCACAGTGCTTCACATTGTCAGACAAACCCAAACTTAAGCCAGTTGCCCATTTTATCGACCAATCCTTAGGGGAGGATGAACAGCTAGGTTGACTGCGGATAGGCTACCGCTGCCAGGATTCTGACCTATCTGAGCTTGATCCTGGACCGCCCGAAAGTGCCTCAGGGTCAGCAACACAAACCTCTGTACAACACGGAGGATCAGTTAAAGCTAATGTGTTTATAAGCGGAGGGAAAGAGCCAGTATATGCTCTTACGATACTCAGGAAGTATTTAAGAGACGAGGTTGTGGCAATATGCAAATCGGTTACAGAAAGTAGGGTGAACGGCGTGGTGTTGTCAACACGAAGAAAAGGGGGTTAGAACATGTTAGGCTGAGAGGCAGTTTGTAAACTCTTCTCCCGCAAAGAAAGAGGAGTCAGGACTCGTTAGGTTTAGCGGCAGTTTAAAAGCATTTTTCACGTGAAGAAAACGGCGTCAGGACATAGGTTGAGCTTCATTATGTAAATATTTTTCACCTGCAAAGAAAACGGGGTAATAGTGGCAATTTTATATCATTGATTTACGCTAGAATTTATTTTTTGATATTGTTGATGATTAAGTTAATAAGGGTAGACTATTTATTCTTCACGGAGAAAAGATTGAAAGAAATTTGAATTGGTGGATATTGATTGGGTACGTATTTAGTAATCAGAAGAAACTGGTTTTTTTTTGCGATTTTTAATGTCTTGTATATCGCATATTTCATATAAGTACAATATATCTCGCCTTTCTCGTATGCTGTGTAAGTTGCATAGCATAGCATTATAGCTTGCACACCACGTGTATGGCATAATGATAATAATGGTAATGTTATCATTATTGAATTTGAAATCGGTAGGTGTTGCCACATTATCTCAATATACAGTAAGTGTGAGGGAAGTCAAGTTACACAAGCTTTGTTATATTTGTAAAGAAATGGTAATGGAAATGATTATCTGACCTTGAACCCGACTGTCAAGGGTCAGGAATTTAAGGTTATACCATCACACTCAAGGGTCGTACTGTCGTGCCCAAGGGTCGTGCTTAGATGTCATACCGTTGTGCTCGAGGAGGAGGAGGAGGAGGGGGAGGAGGAGGTTGAGGTGTAGATGTAGTGCCGCAGATGATGAAGTGATGTGACACAAGGGTTGGTTGTTGACCACTTGGTAGCCTCATCTCCACCATCACTACATTTCTTATCTTCGCCCCAGCCATATCCCTCCCTCCCTCCCACTCCACACGCAGACCTGTGACTTCAGTCACCACACCCCTGGCTCCCATCCGTCACCACCACAATAACCACCACTATTTCCACCCTCGCACCCCCCCCCCCATCATACCGAACCTCTCAACTTTACCCACAGCCATTTCCAACCCTCCGCTCTTCCCACAACCATTTCCAACGCCAACCCCCCCCTCCCCCCATCTCACTTTATGCGCTACCATTTCTATCTCCCTCCCCCCCACTCCATACACCACCATTTCCACCCCACACTCGCTACCACTTAACAACAAACCACCTTGTTATGCCATAAGATTACTGCCCCTATCCCAAATAACTGACAGCGTTGCCAGCGGCGACCACCGCGGGGGTTGATGGGAGTTGAGGGATTGACTAAAGCCATTCATATGCTTGTCATTCACGAGCCTAGAGCCTCCTTTATTCATCCATTCGCTCAGGACTTCATTCACAATGTGTGTGTGTGTGTGTGTGTGTGTGTGTGTGTGTGTGTGAGTGGGGGGGTTGGTAGGCCTGGGGTACCGCTGATAGGGGATTGTTAGGAATGTTCTGTTGAAGTGGAGGCCTTGGTTGGTAGCGTTGGTGTGCTGGTTGACGGTAGAGGTATTGGTACTGGTGGTGGTTGTGGTTCTGGTTGTTGAGTGTGGTGGTACTGGTGATGGTTGTGGCTCTGGTCGTTGATTGTGGTGGTTCGGGTTGTTGTTGGTATTGGTACTGGTCGTTGGTGGTGGTTCGGGTCGTTGGTAGTATTGGTACTGGTCGTTGGTGGTGGTTCGGGTCGTTGGTAGTATTGGTACTGGTCGTTGGTGGTGGTTCGGGTCGTTGGTAGTATTGGTACTGGTCGTTGGTGGTGGTTCGGGTCGTTGGTAGTATTGGTACTGGTCGTTGGTGGTGGTTCGGGTCGTTGGTAGTATTGGTACTGGTCGTTGGTGGTGGTTCTAGTTGTTGATAGTGGTGTTGGTAGTTCTGGTCTGTGGTTGTTGTGGTACTAGTGGATGATGGTGATTCTGGTCGTTAGTCGTAGTTGTACTGATCGATGGTGGTAGTTTGGTCGTTGATCGTAGTGTTACTGGTCGTTGGTAGTAATCGTACTAATTTATGTTAGTGGTGTCAGCGCCAACGTCGTTGTGTTTGTTGATAGTGTCAGTTGTTTGTTTGTGTACGTGGTAATTACTTTGCCAGTTGTTCACGGTGATAACCTTTAAGTGCATCAAGAGCTACCCCGGGGTAATGTAGGAGGGGTTTTTGTGTTCTAGAGCTTGATTTACTTGTTATGGCTGTACTTGGAGATGGTGTACAAGGGCTAAGATTTTGGAGCGTAGGGTTATTTTACGGTGAAGTTTAACCTCCTGCTGACACACACACACACACACACACACACACACACACACACACACACACACACACACACACAGGGTCTACAAGTACGATGTTGATCATATCTGTGATAATGATATGTTTTCTGATGTTGATACCGACGGTGAAGTCCTGGTCAGTATTTATTTAGTATCAGTTACCTTGGCCCGTCAGCAGTTGTGACGACTTTGGTGTTACTGATATGAGTCTGACAGCTGTTTTTGTGATTGTAAGACAGGGAAATAGGAGAGAGAGAGAGAGAGAGAGAGAGAGAGAGAGAGAGAGAGAGAGAGAGAGAGAGAGAGAGAGAGAGAGCTAACCAATTCAGGGGCTGGGCATCCCTAAGTATAGGCGATGGGTCCATCGCTGTTTCTCTCTCTCCTCTCTCTCTCTCTCTCTCTCTCTCTCTCTCTCGGACAAGAACGAGAGGGACTCTGGGTGGCCCTAATACGATACAGTACATGTAGGGTCCACTTGTGTGTAACGTAAGAAGACTTGTTTTTGTAGATGTCTCTGTGTTCTTATATTGTGCACGCGCACACGCTCTTTCTCTCTGTAACACACACACACACACACACACACACATATATATATATATATATATATATATATATATATATATATATATAAATACCTTAATGTCTTTCCTGTGTCAGCATGGTAGCGTCGGGAACAAACGAAGAATGGCTTCATTTGCACACATCCAGTCTCAATATCTCATGGATAATGTATCGAAACCAGAGTCTATATGTAGTTAATTATGTAATCCCCAGGACTCCTTTTATGGGGCCGCTACACCTTCGAGGCTGCGCTCCACGCTGAAGCAAGGCAAGTTGGGATTCTTTGTAGGCGCAGACTTAGATACAACCTTGTCGAAGGTTACTTCCCATTCGCGGTATTACTGTATGAAGGAATAGTCCGTGAACATATATGTATATAGCGCAATGTGAGTTCGTCAAAACACACACACACACACACACACACACACACACACACACACACACACACACAGCTCCCGTGTCTCAAGTGCGCCTGGTCCGGCCTGCAATCCTGGACAGTCTCTGCGTGTACATCCTCGTCAGCAAAACGCCTCACTACCATCATACATTACGCTACATATGCAGCACAGCAGAAGCAGTAGCCCGAACGTTTTGTTGATGTACTAAGCTTGCTCTTCTGTGGCCAGGGAAGGAGTAGTTCCTGCGCCTGCGCATAGTTATATAAAAGGTACAAGCGCGTAGTATACTCCCCCAGCATCATCCATTAATCTTGGTGTCTCTGCCAGATAAGCGGGAAGACGCCACACGCACAAACGTTACGCAAAAAAGGGAAACAAAAAAACTTTGTGTACGCCAAGTAAGTGATGCCCCCCGGCGTACAAGGTCGTTGGCGACCCCCCCCCCCCTCCTTCACCTATCCTCCTGCACACTCTGCAACCTCTCGGATGGGTGTTACACACACACACACACACACACACACACACACTGTCCACATAGTGCGTCAGGCTTGGTGTTTTATATTCTGCCATAACAATCGCCTCCCTTCCTGGAATCCCTGATGAAGATCTTGGGCCAGTGTTTGGTATTGGCGCGCGGGCTGGGCATGTGCCGCCGCCCGCCCATAAACAGAAGATGACCTCGCCATTTCGGGGATGGCTTGACTTAAATATTCTCCCCGGCGATGATGATTATGGAGATCGTCGAGGAGGGGTATCGGCGGCGGCGACGGCGACAGCAGCGGAAAGGATTTCGTGGGGGTAGTGAGTGTAGGGAGGCGGGTGAGACGGCGCCGCCGAGTAGGCACAGACCAGCCAGCTGCCCTTGGAGTCGAGGGGAGGCTTCGCAAACCTACACCTCCAGCCACTAATTTTTTTTTTCTCCTTCATCTTTGAAGGTGTCGGAGGTCGTTTGTAGGGTGGGGTAGGGTAGACACACACCACCCTAGATGAGGAGGGTAGTTTTGGGTGGGCTGGTTTGAGCGGGTGGCGTCTCAAATGTAATTATTGTCATTTATCAAGAGTTTCGAGAGGCATAGTTCATCACCTTGGCAGACGCCCAACAGACTGGCTGCCCGGGCTCAAATGCCACACCTCGCAAGACATTTCTGCGGAATGTATTTTCATTAAACTTTCTCGAGGATCTGCGTGGGGCTACCTTGTGTCTCGGGTCTTCCCACAACAGATCCTAACGTAGGTGTCATCTAGACCAGTTAACGAACCTGCTCTTATCGGCGAAAGCACAATGATACGCGGAGAGGTATTATAGCATTTGGTAACCTACTTGCCGCCAGTCTGACTCCACTTCGCTATTGCGGACTTTTCGAGTTTTTCCACCGTGATTTATGACCAGTTCATCGTATTTCATCCTTTTGGTGACGATTTGATTGCTTATATCAATCTGTGGGTTCTGGAAGGTGTATGAGGCCCGATGTGTCTTAGGTGAAGGTGTGTGTTGGGGAGGAAGGTTGGCGGGTGTGGGGAGAGGCGACGCGGTGGCGACACGGCGGGATAGCAAGCCCCACAAACTAACTCCCGCTCCCTCAGCTTTTGTTTGTTACTATATTTCCTGCTGGGAAACTTTGCCCAAGGGTGAAAGTAAAGTCTTTACAAGGGCTGAGACACTCTCCGTGAGGTCTGGAGTGAAGGGAAATAAGGTCTTTTGCACCCTAGCCTTCCGCATCGCCTTGTCGCCAAGGCCGTATAGCTGGGTTTAATGTGGGGTGGAAAGGGGGGGGGGGGGACGAGGCGGTATGATTCTTAGCTTAGTTAGGGACGTGATGGCAACCCAGCCCTCCAGCTGACCTGTAAGGTTAACCTGTGGATTATATGGTATCTTAATTAAAGTGTATAACGGATCCTCAGAGTGATTTAGGTATTTATTGATTACTAATTAAATGGGTTAGTTCTGCTCAAACGCACTTTATTTGTTTCATGGTACATCGGGTTGTGTTGCGCTTACCATACGTAGCAAGTTTTGATTTACACTTGAATTAAACGATTGATTTACGTCGTCTTAACTTGTGTCAGTTCTCATGTGGAGTTGTTCCGCAAACATTAAATTGAGCACGACTCAAAGACCCGTAAGTACGAGGTTACGACCCGTGAGCTCGACCTTACGAACCCCTGAGCACGACGGTGCTATCGTAGAGCTCGACGGTATAAACATTTGGGTATGTTGGCCTGACCTTTGACTGACCATAACTCTTAAGGGTCAGGTCAGAGGCCAAGCCATCACACCCGAGGGTCGTAGCTCGTAGGGCAGCGTCGTGCTCAAAGAACTAAACGACTGAGTGTTGGTGGGGTCAGGATTTGCTGCCTAAACGACTGCTGTCTTAAGTACATTTCCTTATGAGGTTTGCTTGGTGGGTCAGGCGAAGGTTAAAGCTGCGAAGACGCCACTGGTGGTGACTCCAGAGAGAGACAGGAGGGAGTGTAGCGCTAGGGAGACTGGCTCACCCAGGCAGCTAGTTAGGTGCCTGGACCACCACCCTTCCTGCTACCTAGTTGGCTAGATTAGTTTGGTTAGATTAGATTGGAGGAGGTTGGCTGAAGCGATCAGCTCTTGGTCGTTGATTTGGTTTTGATCTATGTACAAACAAAGAATTTTTGTGATGTTTGCTTGTGCATGTGTGACCGTAGATTTACACTTGATCCTCCCGTTTCTTATCCTTTCATGAGAGAGAGAGAGAGAGGGAGAGAGAGAGAGAGAGAGAGAGAGAGAGAGAGAGAGAGAGAGAGAGAGAGAGAGAGAGAGAGTACACTTCCATTACTTGTGAGTTCTGATGAAATGAGCGAGATGCTTCACAGCAGAACACGGGGGTTGGACTTGCTAGAGGAATCTTATAAGAAAAAATAGGATAAAGACTTGTGAAATGAGTCTACCTTTGGGTTTGTAGCCTCAGAAACGCGACGGTACGACCCTTGAGCACGACGGTCCGATCTTTACATTGAAGGGTTAGGTCAGGGGTCGTGCCATCACATACCCAAGGGTCGTATGGTCGTGTTCGAGGGTCTGCGGGTCTTGATATCTTGGACGAAACTTTTTGTTGGACGATTTTTATTAAGCTCTTTGATTTTGTCAAATTTGTAACTATATTGTCTTACGATCTGAAGTGATACATGCAGAGGTAGTAGTAAGGGATGTGAACTTGTACATGTAAGGCTAGTATTGTGTAGTAAGGGTCTGAACTTATAAATGTAAGGCCTGTATTGTTGTAGGAAAGGTCTGAACTTGTGAATGTATGGGTCATTGTAGTTGTAAAGCTTTGACCTTTAAGCGCAAACACGTACTTGTATGAAACGGATTAAAGGATCAAGGATTGTATCTAAGAATTAGTAGGTCTGTTGTGTAAAGTTGTAGATTAGAAGTTCATGGCTGACCAATAAATGTAAGTGTAAAGAAAATTGTGGTAGAGTTCCTGTGCCTGTATTTCCAAGGGATTGCACACTTCGGGGAAAACCCGACCATTTGTTTTAGGTTATCATACAAGAGAATAAATTCAGCTTTTATCTTGACTCCGAAATTAAGGGAAAATTATTTATTCTGTTGTTCACCCATAAATCTGTAAGTTTCACGTGTCAGGATTTTAGGTCAAGTGTTCGTTGGTTAAAGTGATTGGTCGAGTATTGGTTAAGGTTCGTCTGTTGGTTACTTTTAAAGCAAAGTTTGGGCTAAGGTCAACGCGTTGGGTCAAGTCGAGGTTCAGAAGTTGGTTATCGTTGTGGTCCAGTTATTTATTAAAGGTTCAAGTGTTAGTTACAAGTAGGAATCAGTTACCGATTATGTTCGAAGTGAAGGTGAGAGGTTGGGTAAATGTCTACTAAGTTATGGTTCACTTGTTAGTGAAGATTCAAGTGTTGCTTAAAGTTTAGGATCAAGTGTGGTTAAGTTCATGCGTGGGTTAAAGTGCTTGCTAAGCTTAAAGTCCGCGTTGGTCAAAGTTACGGTTCAGATATTATTAAAGTTCTTGTAGGTGTTCAAGTGGATATACGGATATTTGTTGAAATTAAGCGTCAAAATTTTGACTAAAGTGTTTATCATGTGCTAATATTCAATGTTTTTTTAAGCCTTGGTTAAGTTGAAATGTAAGTGGGAGTTCAAGTTTAGTTTCAGGCAAATAAAGTTCAGTTTCATATGTGTATTTGTGTTGGACGAAGTATAAGTGCTGGTTCAAGTTCAGATTTAAGTTTCGGTTAAGTACAAGTGCTTTTGTCTTCTTTTTTTTTTTTTCAAGCGTTGGGCGGCGTAGATGTTTCGACGAGGTAAGCTTCAAGTGTTTATTTAAATGAACTGACCAAGTTCAGGTTCAAGTGGTTGTTAAGGAGGAATTCCAACTACTGATTCAGAGTTAAGGCCTGAGTTGTGGTTCAGGGTAAGATGGAAGGGCTGGTTCGTAGTAAGGTGCTATTGGTGAAAACAGGTGTTGCCTAGCTGACAGCTGAGCTTGGTTGTTCTCTGATAATAAATCAGGTTATAACTCATCAGGAAAAAAAAAAAAAAGCAATTTGTCTTACGAACTGAAAGATCCCATCTTCAAAATATATTGCATATCCTCTATAATTCTGGAGGATGACACCACGCAAAGAACTCAGAATACAAACAACCTGGACACAAGTGCTTTGGTGCGAAGTGTTAGTATACGATCGTCTGGCAAAAACCTAGAGGCGACATTTGAATATTTAGTCATTCTAGACATCCTTTAGCGGACAGGATTTGTATAAACGCACTATTTGAATATTCAGTAATATCGGCATTAAGTAGTGTTTATTTATAGGCGATATTTAAGTATCTAGTAATGAAGACCTCCTCTAACAGAGACAGAGTATAGAGGCAATGTTTTAAGTGCTTTTTGATATAGATCTGTTTAGATTGGTTGGTTATTTTGATATAGATCTGTTTAGCTTGGTTGGTTATTTTGATATAGATCTGTTTAGATTGGTTGGTTATTTTGATACAGATCTGTTTAGATTGGTGGTTGGTTATTTAGCCAATCGGCTACCAGGGTCATTAAGGCAGTCAACGTCGTTTTAAGACCATACACACTTGTCACTTCGTTTAATATGACCTTTGACGCTCGTAATGACTCGGGCAATCGATAGCCCAAATAACTAACCAATCTCTTGCAGCCATCCTTATACCCTGAACCGTAAAGTGGCTGGAAATAAAGCCACAAAAATCTCTTTATTGGATGGAAAGGTTTTGCAAGTTGAATAATTTAGGAGTTTGTTGGAGGGCGCTTGGGACTGTGGTGAAGAAGAGAAAGCTAGGAAAAGCGGAGGAAAAGAGGAGGGCAACAGGTCTCGGGGCTCAACCCAGGGAATTCTCCATTGCAAGTTGCATGTTTTTGTTGTGGAAAGGAAGAATTTGATAAATTGAAAACGCATGGAAATGTGGAAAAGATCAGAAATGTAGAACAAGCATAACGTAGGTGGGCTGTTCACACAGTGAAGACAACGTTACCCCGTAACCAACAAGTTGTTAACAACGCAGGAAAACAACTGATGCATCAGTCAGTACTGCGTAGTTGGGGCGGATGGCTGGGTGACGTCACCGTGTGAATAACCTAACCTAACCTGGTCTTAGATAGGCGACGGAGGGCGCCTAACTGCTTCTTCCCCATGGCTCTGTACTAACATTATTTTTTTTTCATGTAATGAGATGTAGAGACTGGACGAGGTTTTATGACTTGTAAGTAATGCTCGTAATTCTGAAGCCAGTTGAAACTGGTGCTTTGTGTGGCAGTCACAGTCACCTTGATCATAGTGTGGATGAGGTTACTCCTTTCTACAGAAAATGGGTTTGATTATAATAGAATTGATTGGGTCTTGGTTGGTAGTGTGGTTATCACGGCCTCTCTCACTCGAGACTGACCCCATAAGTACGACAGTACGACCTTTGGGTGTGGTGGCCTGTCCGTTGACCCTGACCCGGGAAGGTCAAGTCAGAGGCCTAGTCATCTCATGCAAGGGTCACCGTTGTGCCCTTGAGGTAGACTCAAAATATTTTGCACAAAAACTGATTTGCCTATTTTCTCTCCACGTGGACAGTGCTGAAAATGTTGTCTTAATGATTATTTGATATCTCTACAAAGACTTTTACTTAATACTTTGCATTGCACACAGAATCTATGATCTTTATTTATCTCACGCCATTGACTTTAATGAGCACCAATCATTTAGAATTAATTTTGTGCATTCTCTGTCCTGTTTTCCTCTGTAACTCGTGATAAGACAGCCATGGTACATCATAAATTCACCGTTTTCTGTGGAAAAAAAATAAGCAAGGTTCACTTGGTATCGACTCTGCATGAATACCAGATATATGTCACCGACTTTGCACGAACACCAGAAAAGGTCATTTGCTAGAACACCAGAATAAGGTCATTGACCGCCTCAGCGCACAGAATGTACACCAAAAAAAATCGATTCTTGTGGCAAAAAGTGGCAGTCTTTGCTGAGACATTATAGTCGTATGACAGTTCGCATGAACGCCATGAGGAAAAGGTAACATAATTTGATTAACTTACAACACTTGGATGTTTACTAAATCTGCCATGAGTGTGTTCCGGTGATGCCTCAGAGCGATCACATACTTCATCGATCTTCTCCGGGCAAACGTCTGGAAAATCTGAAGGATCATCATGATTCGGTCATCGATCATGCACGAACACCGTAAATATTCTTCACCATTTGATGAACATCATGGAAAGTTATGGTCTCCTGAAACATGATACGAATTTAACAGCAAAGTAAAACTACGCTTCAGCGATGACAGTCTTTGACGAGGTAAACTTTCCATACATATTTGTTAAAATGTTTTCTAACTTGGCTGAAGTGTGTGAATGGCGTAAAACTCTGTATGAGTGTGTATAGGATGGCGACAGTCTTCGCCCTTCATGTTTGAATTCTGTTGACTTGATTCACGTGATGAGATAGTTTTGTTAGATATATAAAGTACAAAGGTGTTTGTAGTTGACTACTGCTATGAATATTGGTGAATTAGGTCGGGATTTT
>NC_092229.1:53561430-53576430 GCF_036320965.1 Panulirus ornatus | reverse complement strand
GACCATTATGAGCGATTGATGGCTGGGGCCACAACTCTCCCAGTAACTGTCAGTTTAAGTAAAAATTCCTTTAAAAAAGTGGACAATTACTGATTTTTTTTCTATAATTTACTTTTTTTTTTTTTATCCCCATGATGGGGCAAACGTCAGAGGAGATGAGATGATGTACTTTGCATATACCTGATCCTCTGATTGATTATGATGCGCCTCTGCTTCGTCTCCTTCCTGGTAGAAGGTTTGAGAAATGTAAATGAAGTTATGAGAGTTTAATCTCGGCTGTCCCAGACCAACAGTGATTCTAAATTCGAGGAGAGGCTGTGGTGGTCATAGCATCGGTGACTGTATGATGGAGGGTCAATAATCTTATTGACATCCGGGTCGTTCACACGAACACCTCTTGCTCCATGAACACAATTCTTCCAGTCTTTCTTCTCTGTATGGATGACTACCACTGCCAGCGAGGCTACATTACACAGTACTCATTGTCTTTGCCATGTGACCAAGGTGTTACCGTGCTCCGCCTGCTTGTGCTGACGCAGCGAGTGAAGAGTCACCATCAGCGAGGCTGCAGCATCCGAGCACAATATCATCGAAGTTCCTAATCCAAAGCAGTCAAGCTGTTCCTGCTACTGATTGTAGCGCAGCCTTGAAGTTGCAGAATCCCCTTAAATGATAATCATAATCATAGTGATGATAATGATAATGAAAATGGAAGAGCAAAGGATTTAATTCTATGCAAAAACTCTGACCCACATTTTTTGGACAAAACATTGAGAAAAGAATTATACTCGTCCACAAGTCTTCTTCCTTATAATAACTGCTTTATTCTTACATCCTCAGCTGTTTTATTCTTGTTAATAGCTTCCCTCTTTGTTATTGTTAACATGAATTTCATAAACCATCTTTATATTTTTTCTTTTCGAATTTTTTGTTAAAATTTTCATCTATGTTTCTGTCTCATGTTCTGTTCTTCCCTTATTTTTACAACACACACATTCCATCAATTATCATCTACTGGGCTTTAATCCCTTCAACACAACGGTACATTCCATAAGCACGACGGTACGTTCTTTGAATACGACGGTACGTTCTTCGAATACGACTGACGTTCCCTGAACATGACGGTACGATCCTTGAATACGACAGTGCGATCCTTGATTACGACGGCATGATCCTTGAATACGACGATACGTTCCTTAAACATGATGGTACGATCCTTGGGTACGATGGCCTGGCATATGACCTGACTCTATCTAGGGGTCAGGCCAAAGGTTAAACCATAATTCCCTAGAGTCGTACCTTCGTGCTCAAGTGACGAACAACATTAATATGCTAACAAAAACAACAAAAACAACAGCAACAATAACAACAACAAAAACAACAATAATGATAATAATGATAATGATAATGATAATAATGATAATAATGATAATGATAATAATGATAATGATAATAATGATGATAATAATAATGATGATAATGATAATAATAATAATAATAATAATAATAATAATAATAATCCCCTCGTCTTTACCACAACCATAAGACCTACATCCAGTACATTCATTATAAAAACCTCAGATAAACAAATAGATGAGTAAGTATCTTAGATAAAGGCATTTGTAAACAAAGCCGTAGGAAAATAAACAAAGGTCTCTGCGTAGGGTTACCAAGTGTTGCTTATTCACAAGTAAGTTAGGTTCTCACGCCCCCTGAGCCTTGCAATGAGCAACCAACCACCTCGCTATTTCTCTTCATTCTTCTGCCCATTTTCGGTGCTCTCGCTCACGCTCATTCACTCTCGCTGCTACCTGGAAATCCTTCGCCTCTGTCATAGTCTAACACCATATAGACTTTAAATCCAAGTTAATATAAATATTTCTTATGCGTATGAAACGAATATATTTATTCTGAGTCTATAATTACTCGGTATGTCAATGAAATACATTTTTGTTTGCCGTAATTCCAGAGATTTCTAAAGATCAGATCTATGTCCCTTTTGAGGCTATAAAACGAAATTTGAGAAAGAATTATAGCCTGGGCGTTTTCACCACAAGACATATAACATGATCCCTTCACATATCTCCTTACCTTCCTCCCTCTCTATCTGTCTTTTCGACGCGTCCTATCCTGTGTTTACACTAAATTCCTATAAAACCTTCGCCTGAACAACACGCGCGACTTTATTCCAACCAAAGGAATTCCTCGAGCTGTCATCGCCGGGTAAGAGAACCAACGGCTCAGTTTCCCGCCACTCCTGGTTGAAAAAGAACCACCGGCTCAGTGTCTCACCACTCCGGGTGTTAAGAGAACTTTACCCTTCAATTTTAAAGTCTATTTGTCCCGATATAAATGGACAAGGCCTTTCAGTAACACCTGGGTGAAGGGGTTGTGTCGTAAGAGAACCAACGGCTCAGTTTCCTACCACTTCCGGAAATGAAGATGGCAGCCGCAGAAGACCAGAGAGAAAGAGAGAGAAAGATATTCCTCACCGCCACTGGTCGAAAGGGAGGCGGGCTGGGTGGCTGGCTGGTTGGCTGGCAGCCCCGGCAGTAGCCACCGGAGCTGTCCGCTGTTTACGCCAAGATCTCGTCACTTTAGCACCTCCTTCCGTTGAGTCATCCGCCTCCCGAAGGCGACCTTACTCCAGGAGGTCTCCAGCTCTCTCAAGCACCGTCAACAACCAAGACTTCGAATACTTATTATCATTCATTTCTTTTTTAAACACACTTTGCTAAGAAAGCTAGAGAAAAACGACATCGCTTACCTTAAAACAAGTGATTCAAATCAAATTTTAGTTGTTTACGGAAGAAATAGTGGAAGTAAGTTGGTGGAAGTCGAAGTCAGAGGCAGGATTTAGGAGGTGCTGAGGGATGAGACGACCTCTTGTTCCTGTGTGGTACGTGAGGTAAGGCGAGACCCCGGCCACATGCCTTCTGTTCTTCCGTCCCTCACCCGTCCACGGACGCTCTGTCCGTCTGTCTCATCCGTCCATGAGTAATCTGTCCGTCTCGTAGCCTCGTGGAAAATTTCAGTTACTGAAACATCTGTCTCCTGAAACAAGGTCATGTAACGTATACTCTACGTATGTATTTTCTCCCGTCTAAAAAGGGGTACATGGACAGAATTGGTGTTTAACTTATATTTCCTCAAAGTAACTTATCATATGGCTACTCATGATTGAAGTAACAAATGCAAACATGATCTACTTTCAGTTTTCTTCAATTAGACATTTTAACCTTCGCGGCATGAGATTCGAACTCATTTCTTAGGATCGGCGAGAGATTTGGTATGCAGCGTCCCACAGGGGCTGAAGCCACAGAAGAAAGTCAAGTGCCATAAGAAAAAGAGGAAGACAAAGAGCCATTCTCAAAGAAGTTTTCTTCATCTATATCAAGTTTTTCATAGATATTCATCATTATCAAATTGAACTCAAAAATTAGGGAGAACTGTGCTGGCGGTCTTTATCTTGTCGGTAGAGCTCATTTTCCGGTAAGTCAAACCGTACATATCCAGCTCGATATGCGATTTAGGATCATAAACTGTTAGTGCCATCAATGTCGTCACCGCAAAGTTATAAACAGTAATCGAAAAAGTAGGAACACTTTCAGTTGTTGAGGATGATTATAACACCATATGCAACCACTATTTGGCTCGTGTATTACATCAGATATCAATATGATACACGGGGCAATGAAATAAGATATATGTGCTTGCATTACATATCTAATAGATACTAATATGCTAATGATGTCTGCTGACATGATGTTCGTGTGCTAGTAATTTAGTAATGATGTACTGCTGACATGTTCCTTTCAGATGGAACAGCTAGAACTAAGCCCAATATTATAGTTACTTTGATAGATATGTTCATTTTGATGTTATCAGATATTCTACTCCTTGATGTAGTTCTCTTGAATGACCATAGATTTCTCTTCTATACAAAGAATATTTTTAATTCCCATACCTGCTATAAGCTCTATATTTCCACCTATCCCCAGCTACGTGACTTTCACCCATACTCTCACTGAAATGTTTTTCTATGTATATCTGGACAATGAATATTTCAAAACTCAAAAACTTTCTTTAACACGGTCCGTTACACTCTATCGAACCGTTCCACCATCATCTATCGTGTCACTGCATCATTTTCTATTTGCACAAAAAACTATTGCCTCACTGTATTACAACATCAAAGACCACGCATTCAGTGTCCGAGACACTTCCACTGGTGGTTGTAACTTTACAACGACGACCCTTCGCGACCCTGGCAGTCTATAGCCACCAATAAAATCGTCCAGCTCGCCAACCAACCAGCCAGGCAGGCAGTACCAGAGAACCAGGCAGAGGGAGTAACAGGTGTTGCTGGTGTCAAATGTTCCTACGTTTACAAGAGTTGAGAATGTGCTTATAAACTTGTCCTTGTGACGTGTGCTTATTGTGGTTGGTGCAGGCTGACCTTTGGCTCAGACCGCTTCATCTGCCCTCGCTGTCTGTTTACTGTGGTCTGGTCCCGTGGGTGGGTACGGAATAATGTCCTCTTGTCGAATTATGGGGAAATTATGACGATAATTCATGATCCTTAAATCGAGTCTTACTGGTACAGGAGAGTACGTATTTCTTGTGATTTTTTTTTCTTACGAAATCTATACATATATGAAATTAAATTATATTATCTCTAGTCTTTCCTATATGTTTTGAAATATTTCTAAAGCTTATCGTTATTCTGTTATGAAAAACTGCAAGTAATCACAACAATGATATCATGATATGTGGTCTTAGAATTACCGATAACAATTACCGATAACAACTACCGATAACACCTGATGAAGGTGTTAGGGAGTTTCCGATTCGTGGATGTAGCTTGATGTTGACAGCCTTCTGAGACACCTTAACTTCCCACTAAAATGCGAACCGACCAAACTAAGTTATGCTTTATTTTCATCCGGCAAACTTTTATGAAAACATTATCTTATAAATGATTTCATGATAACTGCTTTACATACATGAAAAGAAAAATATATGGTCTTAAGATTTCTTCGTTACTTTTTCTGTCTCAGTTTTAAGAAAGCAAAAGTGAAATCAGAAATTTGCACACATTTATTTGTTTTTGAGTAGATTTTCTTCATCAAAATCTTAATGAAACGAAAGATCACCCACTAATCCATCATATATATCTTTATAATTATGTTTGAGGTCAGTATGCGTGCCTGCCGTAATCTTTTAGTGCCAAATTTTTTGTTTTTAATTTGTATTCGCTTTCATCTTTCATGAAATTCCTCGTGTGTCATCGATTAATCTTGTCTATCATCCTTTTTTTCTCAGTCATATGCAAATTCAAGACTGCATTGTGAATTATACTGAAGTCATACATCTTCCTTGCTTCATTACGAAGTGTTACATTTTCATTCATTCATCTTTACATTCCTCATTTCTCATAGCAGCATTCTCTCCGGCAGAACCCTCCTCCTCCAGACATTTCCAACTTCAAAACTTCTTTTCAGCCTTTGTGCCGACATCCTAAAACCTCCTTATCACTTTGAAGTCCAAGGATAGAAAAAAATCACTCAGTACATTCTTGAAAGCTGCAACCCAGCGAGTCAGAGTTGAGAATGAACGAGAAGCAAAGAAGAAGAGGTGTGGGGGCAGGAGGAGCAGGAGGAGGAGGTTGCCAGCCAGTGTTTATCACGACACAAGAGGGTGCAGAGTTGTATGATAAAACTGACAAATTGCCACTTGACGGTCTTGGAGGCGAGGGTGTTAGGTGTAGGGGTGTGTGTGTGTGTGTGTGTGTGTGTGTGTGTGTAGTGAGAGAGGTGTCTGGTGTAAAGAATCTGTAAAGGAAGGTGTTGAGAGCCTAAGGTATGCAATGAGTAAGTATTGCATGATGTTCGTCAGCAGAACTTTTGAATCTGGCTGGAGTGAGTGGGTCATCTGTTTCTATATGAGGTTTTGGGAGAGTTGTAGTATTTATGAAAGTGGAACTGAAATCATTACACAAAATATATGAATTTATATTTCCTGTTCATGTATTAACTAATCTATCTACTCTCATTATCATTTCTGTACGATTTTTATCTAATTTTCATTCCTATCTATCCATCTTTTCTGAATATGATATCCATAATTTCTTCTCTTGCTCTCACCTATATCTTTCCAGTCTTCCTTTCTGATGTAAACGAGTTCGTAAACTAAAGTTCTCTTTATCATATACGTTCACATTAATACAAAAAAATGAAAATGCATTAATAGAAATTTCTTTTTGTAAAAACGCTGCACTCTTCCTTTGTGATCAAGGTGCAAATACTTTTTCGTAAACGTGTCATACATTTTTCTTATAAACCTATGTTAATTGCTCTCATACATTGCATTTAGGGAAATATTAAAGCATGTGATGTATACTGGTGGTATGTTTAGGTACATCAGTCAAACACTATATATAGAAATTACAATCACAACCGCATGGTGGGGTATACGAAGACGTATCATTATCTTGTTCAACTGAAGACAAGCGTTAAAGTTTTATTCGCATGGTGGTTATAAGTTAAATAATGACGGCATGAATAATACTGGTTGTCAAATATCCAACCATGCAACAAGTTTACATCGTCCATACACTGAGGATGATATCAATCAGTCAAACAAACAGTTGGAGTTAAGTCATACGAGGAGGTGAGGGAGTCCTGGAGGCGGTGCCATTGGGTGACAACAAATGCTCTTGTCCTACACTTATTCCATAACTTGACGTGATGATAGCATTTCTGCCTCGGATGTGTAAGAGATCCTTCCGTGTGTGTGTGTGTGTGTGTGTGTGTGTGTGTGTGTGTGTGTGTGTATACCACCCCGGGCTAGTGCTTCAAGTGGGTTCCTTGACCATCTGCTGCTGCTGCTGTTAAGTTGGGGTTTTTCCCTCTTGCCGAGTCACACAAGATCACTTTGTTGTAGACAGACTAAAATCCTCTCTCTCTCTCTGTCTCTCTCTCTCTCTCTCTCTCTCTCTCTCTCTCTCTCTCTCTCTCTCTCTCTCTCTCTCTCACGCGAAGAAAGTTTAATTTCTAAAGTCATTATTTGTCTTAATACACAATGAAAAATAATTTCGTCTGTGAAGAGTGTGTGGCTAAAGATTTCTTTTTTATCATAAGATTGTTGGGTTTTTCAAATGATTAAAGGTCTTCCAGAAAACTTGATTATCTCTGTATTAATGAAAAACATTTACATGACATATGGTCGTTTAAGTTAAGAATTTCTGTCTTTCGTAAAACAAAGGGCATTGCTCAAGACTAACAGCCTTTTACAATAGAAAGGGCATTGCACATGACTAGGAGCCTTTTGTAAGAATGAATGGCCTTTTTGTACAAAACGAAGACCTTTTTGTTAAGTTTAAAGGTTTGTGAAAGGATACAGGTGCCTTTAACAAGAACATTGTGGCGAGACAGATGCCTTACGACATAAATTGAAATCTGTTTCATCCGTGTGCCTGTAATCTACTTCCTGTGTACTGTGTGTGGTACTTCTTGGCCAAACGAATATTTGACATAGTTTGTCACAGCATCATACACAAGTTGTGCAGCTATACGGATAGAATCAGTATTTAGTCCTGACCTAAGTATATAGGGTCATTGATTTAGATATCTTTAATTGCAGTGAGAGCTGCGAGTTTACCGTGCACTCCAACCTATCCTGAGGGCCGCGAGTGGCGCAAAAAAGGGATCGAGAGTGCACAGAACATCCAGAGACTGGGCCTCAGTGATCAATTTGCATAGTACACGGTAAAAGAAATGTTTACAAGGACTGGGCAACGCTGAGTGAATCATCCACCGAATTATACACAGTAAGTAAACGGTTTACAACGGTTGAGTAACAATGACTGGATTATATAACGTGGTCTTATTAGGTTACTGATGAACTCCTTCACGACAGGTAAAGTAGAGGATCAATGGTTAATACATGTTGCATCTTACTGTTTACATATACTTCTCTCATCTCCAATTTTTAGATCTAATATCTTTAATTTTGCAAGTATTCACAGACGAAGCCTTTCAGTGATAGCATGGGTGAAGGGTACATGATTAGGGGTAGGTGGAAGCATGAACGAAGGGTACAGTGGGTACAGTACATCAATACAGGAGTGTGACGGGTGGGTCTGTGATAACATAGTGAAGGAAACATGGCTAAGAGGTAGGCGGAGAGAAGTCTATCCTACCGTGACTCTGCTGTATTTGTCTAATGAGTTGAATATATTTTTGTGTAGCCTGAAGCGTTGTGAGGGTGTGTGTGCATTTCCCGCATGATGGCTGCAGAGATGGATGACTGATTGGCATTACAAAGGCTGAAAGCATTCCACAAGGCTAAGACTCTTTTGCATGAGATTGATTTTACAGTACTAATGGTCTTTTACGAGAACAAGGGTCTTTCTTTTAAGGCTATAGACCCTTTACAGTACTAAGGAACTCTTACATGACCGTAGGTCTTCCTCAAGACAAGGGATCTCTTACATACTTATAGGCCTATGGTATGAACGAGGACCATTTACAGGAAAAAGATGTCTTTAAGAATATTCAGAGTCTCCTCATAGCCAAAAAGCATTGACCATGATAAGTCATCTTTTACAGAACTGAAGGTCTTTTACATAACATAGCACTCGTTCTCAAAAACAAGTCTTGTTTACAAGACAACGGCCTCTTTTTCAAGCCCAAAGGAACTTCTTAGTAAGGCTGCAAAGACTTGGTGTGTTCAACATTTCTTAAGACCTCTTATGGTTGTAGACAGACTTCTGTCTTCATCATCCCAGACAGCAAGACTCTCTGGGATTGTAGACAGACTTCTGTCTTCATCATCCCAGACAGCAAGACTCTCTGGGGTTGTAGACAGACTCCTGTCTTCATCATCCCAGACAGCAAGACTCTCTGGGGTTGTAGACAGACTCCTGTCTTCGTCGTCCAAGACATTAAAGACCCCTGGGGTTGCAGACAGATCCCTGTCTTCCCCGTCCAGACAGTACTGAAATGTTCCCCTCGTTTGTTTACCCCCAGGAATACGTGTTTGTAACTTGGCATCATCAAGGGCGTAACCCAAGTCTTCAGAGGCCGCTCGGCCATCAGTAACAGTGGAGAGGGTGTGGAGAGAGGGGAGAAGAGAAGGGAGAGAGGGAGAGGGAGGAGAGTAGCATGGGAGTTAAGGGTGTAGGGGGCTTCTGGATACGTATGCACGTACACACACACACACACACACACACACACACACACACACACACACACATATATGCTAACGATGATGATGATTCAACAGGTCTGGGGTCAACGAAGAGAAGGCAATCGTGAAAGATGACGTAGGAACATAAGGCAAGGCATAATGATGTACTGACAAAAAAAAAAAGAAATGATAAATGAAAATGATGCAGAGAGAGAGAGAGAGAGAGAGAGAGAGAGAGAGAGAGAGAGAGAGAGAGAGAGAGAGAGAGAGAGAGAGAGAGAGACAGAGGTTGGCCATATGTCTGGATGAGACTTAAGGAAGCGTTAGGTATCGTAGTTCCTGGAGTTGGGCATCTCGGGGGGGAGGGGGGGAGGGGGGGGGGGGAGCGGGGCGCCACCTGAGCTTCATTCCAGACGTTTTGTTTACGTTTATGTCCGAGGAGAGAAGAGCGAGGAGGGGGGGACGCCTCCATGTCTTCAAGGTCGAGGACATGGAAGTGTTGAGAGGAGAGAGAGAGAGAGAGAGAGAGAGAGAGAGAGAGAGAGAGAGAGAGAGAGAGAGAGAGAGAGAGAGAGAGAGCACATACCTCTAAACTGGTACGTCTTCCAACTCTATAAACCGGTAAATTTTTCCCTTATTGAGGATGCGGGAGAAGGCAACCTGACTGGAGGGGAATCGAAGCCATGTACTCCAGATGGATGAGGGGGCCTGTGGGTGTGAAGAGTGAAAAAAAAAGTCAATGAAAAAAAATGTTTCAGACGCTTCCGTCACCACTCTATTGATGATGAAGTATGACAGATTTATGGAGAAGTTTAAAACATCACATGAATCATGAATTTTATGCTTATAATCATATCATGAATATCATACAACCTTGTTATGTATATATAACATAATCTTTCAAATTAAAACATGGATAACAAAAACATCAGTGAAGCAAACCCTGATGATTTTTCCCAAGAACTAAATATGGTCTTCATGAATTGCATTAATCATATTCTTTTTATACCATGATTAATCATTGGAATTGATCACTCTCATGCGAAATAGGGAGACAGACAGATAGACAAAGTGACACAGGCTCATGCCAGGCTAGAAGAAAAGACTCCTAGCTGGCCCTTGGTAACTGGATCTTACTAGAGAAATCAAATTAAGATGATTTTTGGCCCTTGTGGAAAATCGTGATTCAGGCAACCGAGTCTCGAATGAGACAAGAATCAACGATTGTTATGAGCGTGTCCATGGGAAAGGCCAGGTAACAGACGACTTGATGGTCTATGACGAGTTTAACTTTTGAGTGACAGTGCATGTGAGATACAAGTAACAGAAGACCTGACTATCTATGAAAAGGTTATCTGCTAGAGGACAGTAGCAATATTACCCAACATTCCTAACTTGCTTACATATAGATAGAGAAGGATAGATGGGCACAAGGCAAGCGGACTCTTACTGCTGTTGGAGCTGTACGATAGTTCTAACAGACCAACAGCAGAAGGTACCCACCAAAAGGCAATTAGCTGGACTGCCGGCCGCATGACGCTTATCAGCTTTGTCCTTGAGACTTTATAACCAATAAATGACCTTGATAAACAAGACTGAACACCTTCACTAACCTTAAATATCAGTGAATGATAACAGGAAAGGAAATGAAATGACTAAAATCTGACTACTATATTTCTTGTCAATATTTTGCTTGAAATAAGACTATAGACGTACTACATTTAACAAAGTACATAAATCGTATAGCTCTCTCACGTTTGTATATATGTGAGCAAAGTAGGTATATACGTTCCTGAGGGGATCCACCTTCAGGCACATATCTCCCAGGTATAAAGTAGATCCAGAAGGAAAATTGAAAACGTAAACACTTCTTACACGCGGATGAGAAAACACACAGTTCTCTAGAAATCCCCGCTGGATACGGGAGAGTTTATTTTGTCTGACACTTGACCGCTGAGCCTTCCCGATCTCTTGTCGGAGCTGCCAAAACACGTATGGCTCCCGCTATCAAGCGGCCGATGACTCAAATTGTTGTTAAAAATCAAATGCCAGCGAAGGGCCAACAAACTGACGACAACCCGCAAACAAACAGGGTAGGAGGCATCCACCGTCCCGTTTTCTCCCAAGGTGATGAATGAGAGGTAAGTACTCGCGAAAGGGGGCCATGAAGCGTCCCGTTTTCTGTGATGAGTGGTAGGCTTGAGCTCAAGATACAGCGAAGACTAAGCGACCAAGCATAAGTCTGTGGATCATTTCGGGCACAAATGTCAACGCCTAGTTTAGTACCTGTGTTACATAGTCACTGTACAGCACCAGGGTGGCGTGCAGCGTCGCGTTTTCTTCTTCAGTGATGACTAGGACTAGTATTAAGGGTGAAGAGAGAAGCATAAGTCAATCCACTTTCTATGATAAGCGTTCAAACATGGGACTGAGGGTTCTGTTAAGATGCGCAGATCAAAAAGATCTGTTATGTCCATCTGATATAGACACCGGGCAGATGGTACACAGCTCACCCAGCTGTTCATCGTTCCTATGGTTGGTAGAGAAATGGGCGGTACCAAACGACAGTAAAGCAACACAGCCTGTGACAAGACCTAGTCAAGCGAGAGCTTGTAATTCGGCTCGAGGTGACCCAAGGGCGTCCATGAACGAGGAGGCTACCAGGGGTTGATACTTTATCTTGATCTTTGTATTATGTTCATACGTCACGCGGGGATCAGTGGCTGGCCACGACACGTTTAATAAACATACGCCATAATTCCGTCGTCTCCATCCCACACTACATCATCCTAGCACAACCTCACATAACGCTACGAAACCAAGATCCTCCCAGCACAACCCCATCTAAATATGCTCGGAGTTTGGTTCTTTGCAATAGCACTAGACCCTTTTATCCAAAATCCCCCAAGACCACCAGGTACCAAAGCCCCCAGGTGCCAAAGCCCCAAGGTCCCAAAATCACCAGGTACCAAAGCCCCCAGGTGGCTAAGCCCCCAGGTGCCAAAGCCCCAAGGTGCCAAAATCACCAGGTACCAAAGCCCCCAGGTGGCAAAGCCCCCAGGTGGCAAAGCCAGTCAGTATGTCAGGCGTGGAGCAGAAGGAGTGTGACGTTCCTCACCTGCGGCCTCAGGTATCTCCCACACGACTCACACAACAAACAAAGACGTTTCAGCTAACCACAAACATTTACACAATAAATCCCTGTTAGACAAACCGAAGGATCTCTTACAGCCAAAAAATATGCCATGTAATCCCCCCTGTCACTGGGATTTATCTCTGAAAACAGTATGTATTGACATGTGATCTCTCTCTGTAAAGAGATATGACAGGATCCAAGCGGTAAAAATAGGTGTAGAATCCCTAATGTAAGCTGGGATTAGCTGGCTGGCTAACTGGGCAACAAGGTGACGGCAACCATTGTAGCAAGCGAATATTTCTTCAACAAACAGATGTCACATATTGGGTCATTTATGTGATGGTGCTTCAAGATGGCTTTCGCTTTTTCTTTTAATTTATATCTGTCTCTCGTTTTTCTGTTACATGATGAGAGACATGTTGTAAGCTGATGTTCTGTGTTGAGCTTAGTACTGCGGTGGAAGTGAGTCTCTGTCTGTCTGCCTACTGTGAGGGCTACGCGCTACCTCCACTTCATGGCAAAATCACTTCGCAAGTACTAGTAGATGTGCTCTCTCTCTCTCTCTCTCTCTCTCTCTCTCTCTCTCTCTCTCTCTCTCTATATATATATATATATATATATATATATATATATATATATATATATGTATATATATATATATAAATATATTTGACCACCAATTCAAGAGAGTATAGAATTTGTGAGGGGTACAATTGATAGAACTAGAGAGCTCTTCCAAAGTCATCTGTAAGATATAGCCATCCATCTATTGACCTTCACATCAAGGGGCCATACGTACAGGGAGAGTGTATATGGTCTTAGAAAATTATCTTGGACACCTGGTGGTTATAGCCTGACCTTAACGACCTTAACGACCCAACCAGCCAATTCGTCGGGAGCCCAAACAACCAACCAACTTTTGAGAGAGATCACTAACCTGCAAATGTTACCAGAAAAAAAAAAAATCTTAATCCTTATCTAACGTTATCTTATAATTGGGGAAAAATGTGAAGCTGTCAAATATCATTCTAATCCAATCAAGACACCGATAAACCCCTTCTCTCTCTCTCTGCTAGTTGCCCTCGCGCTTCTCTCTCTCACACACACGCACGTCTCGGGGTTTAAACACGTCTCTGGGTTTACATACTCGGCTCTGGTCTGGTTTATTTTCCCAGCTTTTGCGATACTACACACGAATCAGTCAGGAGCCCAACCAGCTGCTGATGGAAGCTTACCTCCCTCTCCCTCCACCACCGCCTCCGCCACCACCACCACCACCGACCACATCCAGCAACGCAATTACTCTCTCTTAGGTGAGCGGTACGTGCTAGTTTTGCCTTATAGCAAAGTTTCGCCATGGGTACTCGCAGGTAAGTAGGTAAGTAGATAGGTAGGTGGATATGCATGGTGGTAGGTAGAGAAATGAATAAATAGATAGGTGGGTAGGTAGGTAAGCAGGTAGGTAGGTAGGTAAGTAAGTATGCATGTAAGTAGGATGATAGACAGAGAAATAGGTAAGTATGCATTTACATAGGAAAATAGATAGAGAGGTAGATAGATTGGTGGATAAGTAGGTAGGTCGACAGGTACCCTTTTTGGAGTTCAAGGGAATAAGGTATTCGATCTTAAGGTAGTAATATGACCTGTGTTATATACGACTGGATCCCACTCTGTTTTTGTGATGTTGAATCACTTTTGTGTTCTGCAGTGGGCATCACATGACGAGGTGGCGTAGTGCACAGAGTGTGGGAGTAAGAGGCTCACCTGAACCCACTGGGTGTGGGGTTGGGGATGTATGTGAGTGGTTTGGGATGCTGTATTTACCTGATCAACCCCACAGAATAGGGAATAAAACTGATCATATTAGACATGTAAATACCTGGGGATATGAGAGAAATCTGGACATTATTAGAACTATAAAGTATGAGTATATATATATAAGTATATATATATATATATATATATATATATATATATATATATATATGTATATATATATATATATATATATATATATATATATGCTTTTTCTCGATAAGGTGGCATAAATTCTACGCTGGCGTCCACAGAATTATGGTCAAGAATCTTACCCAAGAGTGAATAAACATGTTGAGTTATCAAACAATATCTCTCATGCTGAACCATCAGACTGTCTCACTTCGCTACACTGATACACGCATGAGAAGACTCCACCTGGGTAAGGTGGAGCCCATGAAGGTTTGCTGGTGATCAAACCATCTGGTTGTCCGAGTCAAGTGTGTAAGGAAATTATCATTCGTCTTTTTTTCCCGGTTTCGACACAGTGGTTCACACGATCAAACTCTCGTGAGTCAGGCTTCGTTTGTCTTCTTGAACAGACAGGTGGAGCAAGGCTAACCTGACCTCTAGGGATTTTCGTGTGTAAATACAGTGCCTAGGATAAATATATATATATATATATATATATATATATATATATATATATATATATATATATATATATATATATATATATATATATATATATATATATGCGAAGTCTTCTAATCGCCGTCGAATTGGTCGACCATCTAATAGGGGGATTGTGGTCACCATTGAGCCCTGTCATCCAACACACACACTCACACACACACACACACACACACACACACACACACACACACATATATATATATATATATATATATATATAT
>NC_092229.1:53516430-53558930 GCF_036320965.1 Panulirus ornatus | reverse complement strand
CTCTTCCGCTCCGACCCATGCCTCTATATTCCTCACCCATGCAGGCCAGTCACCTCACGCGTGGGCTGCGCCCGTCGACAGTTATGGGCGGCTAACCCACAAATACCCCTCTACCACCCCGCCTTTCCCTCATCGTTTCAACTGATTCTACTTTGGGCCACACAATCCGTCTGTGCTGTGATGTCTCCCGCAGCGATGCTCATTATTCTCCTAAGAATGTAGACTTTAGGCTTGATATCATATTCGTTCGAGTCACTTTCCTTCTGTGGGTCCACATGTTCTGGTTGATTTTCCAGCACACACACACACACACACACACACACATATATATATATATATATATATATATATATATATATATATATATATATATATATATATATATATATATATATATATATATATATATATATATATATATTTATGTATATAAAATTGACCAAAAATATAGATTGTTTCATGTCCATTTCTTACTGTCTTCATCTTAAATAACTCAAAGTACACAATAACAGTATAAACACACGAGAATTATGTTAGCAAATTATACATGATTATCCTTGAAGACAGTGATTGTCTGGTCTGTACATATTCTTTTCAACATCTTCAGAATCCAAGCGTTCCATCACCACACAAAAATCTGGCTGTCTATATCTTTTCTTCATACGAGCACTTAGATATCTATCACTGTTCATATTTGTTTCATAGCTATATTTCATACTATATTACATATCATATCCCAGGTCTGGATGGATGTAATATCGACAAGGCTGACCACAGATAGGTGGAAGTTAACACGAAAAATGAAAAATGGATAAAGACCCTCGTCATCCAGCAACTCTCTGGGGTACTGAGGATAAGATGCCTATAAAATTGTTCAATAAACAGGCCTCCCTTGTTGGAGAGTGAACGGCTCTTTCTCGACAAGACCCAAACCCCCTTCTCCCAACAACCTTTGACCTCTTGTTTTAATAGGTAGTTATTGAGTCATGGTATCGCCTTAATCATGACGAGAACAGTACACGTTGTTGTACAGGGAGGAGATGCATAATGCCCACAGCTGAGCTGGTGTTGCGGGTAGAACACTACATGTCTATACCAGAGGGAGTGAGTCAGAGCCAGAGGGAGGAGAAGGAGGAGGAGGAGGAGGAGGGAAGGTGAGGGAGGGAGAATGGTGGACTGAGTGAATGACGGAGGGCAAGATATAGCGACGATTAAAGGGGAAATAGATAACATGAAGTGCTTATATCCTTACCTTTCTGCCTACTTACCTATCTACCTATCTTCCTACCTACCCGTGTAAGTACCTACCTACCCACCTTCCTACCTACCTACCTACCTTCCTGCCTAACTGTTTACGAAGCAACGAGTACCTACGAGGAGATTGTGCCACTAGGCAGGGTTAGCGCGTAGAGAGAGAGAGAGAGAGAGAGAGAGAGAGAGAGAGAGAGAGAGAGAGAGAGAGAGAGAGAGAGAGAGAGAGAGAGAGAGAGAGAGAAGGACAGGTTGAAAAATTACAAAGCACGATATAGTGATATAGAAACAGGAAATACAGTCAAGCAGACAGACAGACAGACAGACAGATAAACAGAAAGACAGAGAGACAGGAAAGCATTAACAACACAAGTTCACCACCAGCTCGCTGGTTCAGGACAGTCGACAATGCTAGACGCCAACTGTACACTAAAGCAGGAATTAGTCGGCCACAGTCCTGAGCCTGCGAATGCTCCTAGTTCAAAGAGAGCTATTTTGCCCTCCTCCGCATCTCCACTATCCCTCTCGCAATCCACCAGCAGCTCCGGATGTCTCTCCTCCAGATCCCCAACACAAGGAACATCCTCTCCCACAATCAGGGACAAACACCGAAACATCCAAACACCATCAACATCACTTGCCAGGGATTATGTGCTAATCTTCCCGCGGACTTGCGACAATCAGTTCACCGCCGGGGATTATCTGCTAAAGCCTCCACCCGGACTTACGACAGTCGGTTCCGAAATCTCTCTCTCCGGAGCTCCGAGACATGTGGGTATCGACTCCTCGTTCTTTCCGAAGCTGATTCGAGTCCCATTCACCAATTATCGGATTCCTTGTCAGTAGATTGGGCGCCCCCTAATTTTTTCTTCCCCAGTCTGACACTTGATGTTTTTCTATCTCGTGATTAGAGTAAATATATCAAGAGTTTGGATAATGATTCGACCAATTAGCGTGGTGGTAAAGACATGCCCCGAGGAATGCTTGGAGGATGGGGCGAGGGTGAGGGTGGGGTCGATTAACTAAACACGACCACATTCTTCTTGATTCTACACAAGTAAGGAAGATAGTTTAGATCACCACGAATGATGAGGATTAAACATTACCATTTCTACCACTGTCTCAAGTCTCACATCTCGCTAATTAGATCAAAATCATTAATATCATCACCCATGTTGAAACCAAAGTTATCTTTTTGTCTTATTTTCTCGAACGTATTCTTCCTCTCACGACTTCGCTCTCTTGTTTATGATATTATCCTTTAGTCTTAAAGTCTATATTTGTATAGATATACACAGAAGCATGTCAGTGTTGGCGTGGGTGAAGGGGGTACACGGCTATTGGGGGGGGGGGTTGGTGGAGGCAAGTGTAGAGCTTAGGATGGAGACGCTACATGGACGAGGGAGGGCGACGATGTGCAGTATACCATCGTTCTCGCGAACAGTAATGCTAAATGATGGTCTCTCGGGGCGCCGTACCTTCCCCGGGCCCTAATTACTCGGCTCCGTGAGTCTGCCGGAGCTCTGAGTCGTCGAGATTTACCGACACACGTATAAGCCTCTCTGGTTCAGAGAGCCCTGAAGGAGAAGGAGGAACCTGCTCGAAGTCTTCCCTCTTTACCCCGTAGCTTCGCCTCGGGGGTCCTCAGGTCACCGTGTTGCTAATCTGGACAAGATTTCTGAGTGCACGGGGGCGGAAATTTACACTCGCGGGGCCACACTTCTCTCTCTCTCTCTCTCTCTCTCTCTCTCTCTCTCTCTCTCTCTCTCTCTCTCTCTCTCTCTCTCTCTCTCACATTTCCATTAGAGTTATCTTTCAGCTTCTTGGTTGTCCCTGCGTTTCTTTTTTTTATCCATATATATTACACTTCGGTTCGCTTATTCATTCTGAGAGAGAGAGAGAGAGAGAGAGAGAGAGAGAGAGAGAGAGAGAGAGAGAGAGAGAGAGAGAGAGAGAGAGAGAGAGAGAGAGAGAGAGAGAGAGATCCTGTTACCTCAGCAGCCGTCGTCAGCATCAGACGTAACATAGACGTGTGTGTGTGTGTGTGTGTGTGTGTGTGTGTGTGTGTGTCTTTAATTTCACAGCCTTCACTCGCCATCACCACTCAAAGCTCTCTGGCCAGGTCCCCTCTCCACAAACCCTTCCTCCCTCCCTCCCTCCACCTCCTCTCACCCTCATGTCTGATAGAATTTTTCTCTCTCCCTCCCTCCCTCACACGCCAAGTTTTCGTCCCCCATGCCATCGCAGGAATGCTTTGTCTGTTTATATTTAGACAAAGATTTTTAAAATTGGAAAGACATTAGACCGAATTTCCCATGCACTGAGCTCACCATTTTTATGTTTTTATATATATATATATATATATATATATATATATATATATATATATATATATATATATATATATATATATATATATATATATCAAGCTTAGGTTCTCCATGTGCTATCTCTGGTTCCACTGGAACTCTTGGTGTTTACAATAGAACTCTCGACAATGTTCTCCCTCCTCCCATCTTCTCATTCCACTGGCCCCCCCATCCTTCCCCCTCCCTAAACCCCCCCCCCCCCGGGCCAAACACCCGTGCCTAACCCGTAATTAAACACCGCAAGATCAACCTAAAGTAAACACCGCCACTCATTTTCTTTCTTCATTAAATCCGCGTTACGCAGTGGCTCCCCCGGGTCGTCCACAGCCTCGGCCTCGCGTCGTCTTCTCGCGCGCGTGTGTTTAATTAAAATTTATGGGTCGTCCTCTGGAACCTTGTGTTTAGTGATAGTCGTGACGGGGTCGTGGTTCATGGGGGAGAGGGAAGTTCAGGGGAGGGAGGAGGAGGGTGGTTTGTGAATGAGCTGCGACGCGTATGAATCTAATCTCGCTATGAGGTCGGTCTCATTTGTCAACAAGAATTCAGGACAGTCTCTGACCTCTTGCGCAGGACGTGAGTAATGGTACGACCCTTGAGCACGATGTGAGGACCGTAGCGTGGTGCCCAAGAGTCGTACGGTCGTGGTGAAGGGGTAAATGTTTCTTCTGAAATCCTATCGTCGAATTTGCGTATTCTTGAATTTTCTTCTTTTCCTATGTGATGTTTTCATCATCTATTCCTTCTTGTTTATAATCAGTCTTCTTTTTTCATCACTTTTCTTCACTTATTTCTCTTGATTGCCTTAGCGTTTTTTTCCCCCTTTCCTTGCTTTACATATACAGTTTTTCTTCGTCCATTCCCTCAACATCTTCGTTCACATTCATATCATCCATCTGCAATTCATCCCCTATATGGTCTTCTTTCGTCCCTCATCTTTCTTTTCCATCCATCTCGTTTTCTTTGCCCTAAATACCTAAAATCTGTATTGGTAGTCATACTACTCCCTTCTGTCTCCCCTTCTTGCCTTCGCGCTCCTCCTACCACACAGTTTATGACTACACATTGCTCCAGCATCTGATGCCATGCATAATGTGTGTGTGTGTGTGTGTGTGTGTGTGTGTGTGTGTGTGTGTGTGTGTGTGTTTCTATGTAGTGGGTACAAGGGACCCTCAGCCCAGCACTGTAACTTGACCCATCTATTACTCAATGTACGGGTACTGACCCATATTGTACTGTGCTTGTATCTGTGCACAGAGTCTATGTGGCCCACAGCTCAAGATGGTCCCGCGCCTGTCATGTCTTGCCCAGCATGAGGGGGTTGGTCCCGCGCCTGTAATGTCTTGCCCAGCATGAGGGGGTTGGTCCCGCGCCCGTAATATCTTACCTTCCTCGTCGTCAACGCACACATGACCTGGTCAGTAGAGAGATTCAGCTAAGTGTCTTTCTTGACCTACTGTTCCGTCGTGACCTCTTGAGTCCTGTCCTCGTAGTGACCAACTCCATTGCCTTGCCTACCCCTTCTAGGGTTTATACTTGCTGATTTATGGTCTTATAAACCATGATAAACCCTGTTGTTCGTGACAGGACGTAAGCAAGGATAGGTTCCTGTATATGTGTGTGTGTGTGTGTGTGTGTGTGTGTGTGTGTGTGTGTGTGTGTGTGTGTGTGTTTGTGTGTGTGTGTGTGTATACATGACCTCGTGGGTTGAAAAAAATTGGCGGTTTAATAAATCAAGCAAGAGATATGCACAAACGTAGACTGCGGTTTATGAAACGGACGGATGATTTACGACACGTTCGAAAATACGCGATGAAGACGAGAGAGAGAGAGAGAGAGAGAGAGAGAGAGAGAGAGAGAGAGAGAGAGAGAGAGAGAGAGAGAGAGAGAGAGAGAGAGTACATCGTTCAGGCTAAGACGTGTAAAAGGTTTCGGGTCCTGAAATAGTAAGTTTTTGTGGCGGTGTTTCAAGGGTGAGATGGTATAGAGGCTTCCACATACCGCCACCTTACTCAGCCTCACCCACACCACTCATTATAGCACCATCCGCTCCACACACACACACACACACACACACACGCACACAGCACACCACCACCACCACCATCTCCACCATCGTCCACAACCAACTACTGTATCAAGGTCACTCTCCATGGTGCTGAGACATGTAGATCACATCTTTTATCCTCCCTGATCCTTTAACCCACCATTGCATTAACATTTACATAAAGAAAACTTATTTCTGTGTTCCAGTTACCTGAGTTATCCTCGTACAACAAAAATTTACCTTCTTTCAGTAATCTACAATTAATCTTAGTTACTACACACATGTGGTTAGCACATACGCTTGGTTACTACACACAAATGGTTACCAGACACACTTGGTTACTACACACATTTGTTTGCCATAAACACTTGATTGCCAGACACACTTGATCAATAGAAACACTTGGTTACTCCACGCGCTTGCTACACTCACTTGGTTACCACACAAACTTGGCTACCATAAGCACTCTCATTTGCCTTTTCTTTTTACTCCCCTTCACTCTACGCCGTCTCACTCGACACTGACCGCGTCTCTCGCTTTATTAATTATTTTTTCCCCACTTGCAGAATGTTTGGAACCCAAGAGGGTGTTGAGAAGCAAGCAAGCAAGTAGCTGACGCTCTTGGGTAAGTCAAGGAGAGAGAGAGAGAGAGAGAGAGAGAGAGAGAGAGAGAGAGAGAGAGAGAGAGAGAGAGAGAGAGAGAGAGAGAGAGAGAGAGAGAGAGAAGAGTGTGTGAGTACATGTCAAAAGCACTCTAGAATGTGCGGCAGAAGAAGCACTCAAGCCACATCAGGAGAGTGTATGACAGAGAAAGCACTCTGGCTTAATACTTCAGCTTGCAAGCGTATGATAAGAGAGAGGAACACAAGCAGAAACGAGATTGCCATTTTGCTTGTGGTAACACCACGTTCAAGACATGACCTTGGGCAAGGCTGTGTCATCGCCAGCTGACGAAGGGGAATACAGTCTTGTCGAGGTAGTTTCCATTCTTAATTAGAGTCCATCACTTCCCTGCCTCTGATTGGAGAGCAGCCTGGAAGCTACAGGAGCACCATAAAACAGGTCATATCGAGGAAGTTCTAACTCCAAAGGAGTCAATCATTTCCCTGCGTCTGGCCGGAGTGCAGGGTTGACGTTGGTCCTGGGGTTGTATATTATTGATAGTAATATCATAATACACATGTAGGGAGGATGGTCACTTGAAGGACTATGAAAGAAGTACCTGAACTAAGTGAAGGAAAGAAATGAAAGAGGGAGACCTTGAGTTATATGGAGTTTGTCGAGTGATGGATAGGTGGGAGAGGATGATGATGGGAAAAAGGGGGAATAGCAGGAATGAGAGAGAGAGAGAGAGAGAGAGAGAGAGAGAGAGAGAGAGAGAGAGAGAGAGAGAGAGAGAGAGAGAGAGAGAGAGAGAGAGAGAGAGAGAGAGAGAGAGAGAGAGAGAGAGATTTTTGTCCTCTCTCTTTAAGTCCTGCTTTATGGTGTCTTCTCCCCAGTTCTCGCCACTCTTCAGCCTCACCGCAACATCAGTATCACTCTTTCAATAATCTTTGATTTATGAACTTACTATTCCTCTCTCTCTCTCTCTCTCTCTCTCTCTCTCTCTCTCTCTCTCTCTCTCTCTCTCTCTCTCTCTCTCTCTCTCTCTCTCATTTCGACCATCACTATTTCTTTCCCTAGTATTCAAGTTTTCTTTCCAAGTCTTACTTTCCATTGGTTAGCTTCCCTACGTCCTCATTCCATCGTGTTCTTCCTTCTTCCCCTCACCTCTCCGTCCACACACCCCGACCTGCTCCTGACACAGTCTGTACTGATGCATGACTCAGGCATGTGGTAATGTTTCTTTCTCAGTCTCCACTGTAACACTACATCTCTTTTGCTTTTTCCTTGTAATATTAGTCTTATTTTCATTCTTTATCTTCTAAGCTTTTACTCAGTCCGCAACCTCATTAGCACGTCCACACCTTGATCTTTCTTTCATGCAATACTAAAATTCTTATTATTGTCCTTTAATGTTTAATCCTCGAAGCCTCTCATACATCTTGCCTCATGTCCACCCACCTTTTCTCATCTTGAAAAAAAAAAAGGTTAAAGACATAAAAAAGATAAAGAAATATCACCGTCTCTGTTGTTTTTTTATTTCATGTTTATTTATGGATGTCATTGTGTTGAACATAGGTACGCGCAACAGTACGAACAGGACGAACACACTTTTGTTTTACATTGTTTTACCTTCGTCTTTTTCCTCTTAGAGGCTGTGTCGTCGTCTTGTTTGAGGGGCCATGTGTCATTTTCCCGGTAGGGGTCATGTATCATTTTCCTGCTAGGGGTTAGGTCACTTTCTCACTGGAGGTCAGGCCGATCCATTATTGGTTTGGTTGTTTCTTAGGCGAAAAGACTTTGCTTTACCTCCTGTCTCCATCTATCCTGATGATTGGGGAGGAATCTTCTACTTCACTGTCCCGTCTCCATCTATAGTGGTGGGTGAGGAGGAAACTTCTGGTTTGATATCATGTCTCCGTCTACAGTAGTGGGTTTCCCATATTCCTTTATGTTTCTGTTCAATTATCATCTCCATACTTTTAAAACAAGCAGCTTCCAGCCATCAACCATTTCTTTACATAATTCGTCTGTGACACATGAAAATCCTCCACGTCTTCCTGGCCATTTCCACCAACACCCCACAAGTCTTTTGGGAGCCTCACCTCCTACTCCCATAGATCTTGATCACTCCCCTAAACTCCATAGACCCTGACCACTCCCCTAACCCATATTGAGACTGACCACTTCCTTAACCCCCACAGAACATTAAAATCCCCTGAGCATCCATAAAGATTTATGTAGTAGCTTCAGGTGATTTCAAACAGGTACTCTACTACCATTCAACTTCCGGTCACAGAGACAGACAGACAGACAGACACGTCAAGGTTTACCTTCCCATCAACTTTAATTCACTCTACATTCTTCAGCCGACCTTATACACCACATCCTCCCAGCTCCTTGAGTCTGCCTGCGGTGCTTGGTGCATGCAGCTGCAGTCACGCCATCCACGTCCGAGACCATAGAGCAAAAAAGATTTATATAATAAAAACAAGACTCATACTGATGGGAAGTGTGAGTCAGGGGCGAGTATGAGCCATCCAGCCAGCCAGCCAGCCAGCCTCCTAACACACTGGTGTAGTGTGTGTGTATATGACGTCCCTCACCACACTATGTTTGTCTAAGCTGCAAGAACCAGTGTGACGCAAGCTAGCAACAAGATCTGCACACACACACACACACACACACACACACACACACACACACACACACACACACACACACACACACACACACACACGCACACACACACACGTGGTGACTGTGAATATCCTTAAGGAGTAGCATCGTCCCTCCCACGACTTAACCCACTCAGGGGTCAAGGTCGGATCAGGGAGAGGGAGGGAGAGGCCACGGGAGAGGAGAGAGTGCGTGTGTGGTGGGTAGGGAGGCACTCACAAGGCACACTGAAGGCAACGTTAGAGCCTCGATTCATGATGTTCATCATTGTTTGAATTTTCGAGGCTCATGACTGACTCCCTCCCCAGGGTTCATCAAACCCCTGGTGACGTCAGGGTGAAGCGTGTGGTCAGCCGTGAATGGATCGGGAACCCTCACGCGTACCAGCGGACACACAGCAGAGGTTACAACCCTGCGCGTGGAAGATTGATCAGCCTCTCTGTCTGCCTCACTCCTTGATCAGTATTGAGTCTTAGGCCTCACAGTTTGGGTCAATGGATGAATTGATAAATAAATTGATTGATGAATCTATCTATCTATCTATCTATCTATCTATCTATCTATCTATCTATCTATCTATCTATCTATCTATATATATATATATGTGTGTGTGTGTGTGTGTGTGTGTGTGTGTGTACATATATATGTGCCTCAGACCCTGGTAGAGCCATCTTTGATTTCTTGGAGGAAGTGGGTCATACTGTCGATAATGGTCAATTCTCATTCGACCCAATTCCTTTGCGAATTTAATCCAGGATAAATGATTCGTCATTCAATGTATCCTTGTTCGTATGCATTCACAATTTAGTATGTGCCAATCTAGATACATGTAGAGTACAATTTGTGCCAACTCCTTTGTGTTCTAAGTTGATTTACGCCACTTTCAAAGCATTGCAATTTCATTTCCTATCGTTTTCAAAGCGATGAATGTCATATCTTCAAAGCGCAATGCGTTTTAAGTTTATCCAGCCTCGGGACACGTTAAATTTTCAGATACACCATTTTCAGTCAATTCTAAATGAAACATTTGTCAATATCAATGCTTCTCCGACATCTGGACACTGACTTAACTTGTAATATGTGTGTGTCTGCACAATGAATCCATATATATATATATATATTTTTATATATATATATATATATATATATATATATATATATATATATATATATATATATATATATATATATATATATATATATATATATATATATATATATATATATATGTATGTATACATATATCACATAATGCCCTCCAACAGCACGGACTCGAACCCGCGAGCTTTGCTTGGTAGTTGAGAACGCTAGCCGCGCGGTTATAATCGCCCCTGCCACGCTAAGGTCCCGGGTTCGAGTCCTTGCTGTTGGAGGGCATGATGTGTTCTATGAAAATGCCCGTTCATGTGCACTATATTCCTGTATATATATATATATATATATATATATATATATATATATATATATATATATATATATATATATATATATATATATATATATATATATATATATATATATATATATATATATATATATATATATAAAGGAATTTGAAATTGGACTGACAGATAATCTTAATTTCATGAAGCAACATGATGCAGGACGCTGAAGGTGGTAATAACGTGTTGGACACCAAGTGACAGACGATGGAGCCTGGCCAATAAGTCACCCCTGTTTGGTTCCCTATTGGAGGCGACGGGAAACGACGCGCCTCGCTATATTTACTGCCCCCAGCCAGATGAGCTCCACAGAACATGTTTTTAGAGGCGAATCATGGCTCCATTTAACCACTAAAATGACCCCTGTGGGCACGTTAGAGTTAGGAGGACGAAGGAGTATGGGTGGAGATGGGTCTCTCTTGCATAACAACTACGTTGGTTGGTTGATGGGTCGGTCTTGGTCGTCATGGGCTGGCTAGTTACTGGTTAGAAATGGGGTCACTGGTGGTCTGCTTATGTAATGATTTGGTCGAATGCTACGATAGTACATGAGAAAGGCTGATAATAGAAGGCCCGTTGGCCCATACAAAGCTTATCTGTGAGTGGAAATACTTGGGAAGAACAGGTGAAAAGGCTAGCTGGCCCATGACTAGCTTCTCTGCTTATGAGAGTATGTGGGTGAGGCAGATAACAGAAGGCCTGTTGGTCCATGTCTAGCCTAATCTGTCTGTGGGAGTACGTTAGACAAACAGATAACAGGGAGCCCGTTGGCCCATACCTAACTTATCTATTACTGGAAATGCATGGAAAAACAGATAATAGATGGCCCGTTCGCCCACATATAACTTATCTACCAACGGCGATACTTAGGAAAGACAGATGACAGAAGACCAAACTGGGGTCAGATGGACGCGAGGAGAAATGGGTCGTGTGTAATATGTTAGGTTGAAGAGCAACTGACACACTGTAGATGAACAGATCTATGAATACTGTGACGTAGAAACACGGGTAAACACGGAGGGAAGGAGGAAATGAGAAAGTGATAAAAGATATGTGTATATGAGTGAGATGAAGAAAATAGACGAGTCTCATCTCTGACAGAGGTGGGGAAGGCAGTAGACTGTAAACCAAGGAAAACCACACACACACACAAACACACACACGCACACACACACACACACACACACACACACACACACACACACACACACACACACACACACACACACACACATCATAATGATAACATATAATCCTCAGGAACAAAAGAGAAAAATCATCAATGAAACGCCAGTCCATCAAATCTCTGGGAGCCAACGAGCCAAAGACAAAGCCAAACAGCCATGAAGGTGTGTTGGAGGAGGAGGGAGAGATAGTGATAAATGGAATGGCACCGACGTATAATAAGGGCGACACGTCACTGCCACTCAGCGTCCACTCATCCTTATGACATTCCATTTGATGTGCTTGACGCAAGAAAGGGGAGAACCCACCCGTCACCTGCTGCTGCAGGTTGGTCGGCCATCTTGGCTCTTAGGGTAATGTCAAAGTGTTATTTTTATGCCGTGAGCACTTCATTGGCTGCCACGGGAAGGTCCCATCCCGGGAGTGGTGGGAAGGTTTCGTCCCGGGAGCGGTGAGTAGGTCCCATCCCAGGAGTGGTAGGAAGGTCCCAATCCGGGATTCGCGTGAAGGTCCCATCCCGGGAGCGGTGAGTAGGTCCCATCCCGGGAATGGTGAGGAGGTCCCATCCCGGGAGTGGTGAGGAGGTCCAATGCCAGGAGTAGTGGGATGGGAGTCGTGCGGCCCGCGGGCCGCAGGAGAAGACACCGCGGGCCGCAGGAGGCGGGTATCCACTCTCCTGACGCCACTTTATCTGAGGATCAGCCGACTTATCCTACAGAAGGAAAGTTGTTGTGATTAATGAGTTTTCAGCAAATCTGTTCTGAAGTTCGAAGGAAAATCGTAGGGTTAATTGTGACATTGATCTCTGAAACCGGGATCGCTAAAGATTGAATATATATATATATATATATATATATATATATATATATATATATATATATATATATATATATATATATATATATATATATATATATATATATATATATATATATATATATATATATATATATATATATATGTATATATATATATATATATATATTTCATTACATTTCATTTCATTTATCTATTTTCTTACCCTACATATTCCCTTCTCACGCATTTTCCCATATTTTGGGCTTCAGCGAATTCAAAACACTGACTCTGTTTCGCAGATGCAACATGTATCACTGTGCATGACAGGTGTTGAAACAACTGTGTGTTATCTTGTATCTGTGACGTGTACCATCGTGGCCGGGCATCGTATGATCGCTGGGATTAACACCAGGTCGTCATATGAATGTTGGGATTAATACCAAAATCATTATTGAGGACTGGGATTAGCACCAGATTATTGCTATATGCGAGTGGAATTAATATCATTATATCTGTGCTGGCAATTACATCAGGTCATTACATATGCCCTGGAAGTAACACCAGAACATTATATGAGTATTGGGATTAATCCCAGGTCATCATGAGAGTTGGATTAATCCCAGGTCACCATGAGAGTTGGGATTAATCTCTGGTTACTGTGAGTGCTGGGATTAACCCCACGTCATGGCATGGGATTAATACCGGGTCACTACGATGCTGGGATTATTACCAGGTCAATATGCGTGATGACATTAACACCATGGACCTCTGTGGTGCACTCTACACTCTCTGTTTTGTTTGTGTATGAATCACATCCCTTTTTTTCTTCGCCTTCTTTATCCGTCAGTCTTCTCCCTCCTTTCCCCTCTTATACCGAGGGATGCCATCCTCCATTATCCCCCCTTCTGGGCCACCTATCCCTCTCTCCCTCCTAGGGAAAGTCCTCACCTGCTCCTCGTCTTCAGATCTTCCGGTTCGCTTCCTCTTCGTCAGCTCTCCAGCTGTTGTTGTATAGCCTTCTCCTCGGCTCTTACACGGTCTCCTTTTCCTCCCTCACTCTCCCTCCGCTTTCCGTCTCATCCTCCCTCCTTCTACGTAGTTTCACATACACTTCAGTCTCACCACGGGTCCCAGGAGGTGCCGCATGTTGTACTTTTCACCTACTCTGTTCTCATCACCTTCCGTTGAGTCCTCTCCCTCCCTCGCTGCATCCTGGTGCCTTACTCTAGTCCTTCTAAGCTACTATATCCTCTCTCCCCCTCCTACTATCCCTCCTTATAAGGTGCCAGGTCTATCCCCCTTTAAGATGGTGCAGGAGCGACTCGGTCTATGCCATCTATGTACTCGATTTTCCTCACTTTCCCTCAGCTTCTGCGTCGCCTTCCCCTCCCACCGCGTCGTCTGGGATCTACCGCGTCGCACCTCCCCTCCTGCCATACCCACCTTTCCTGCTCACCCTCTCCTGTCTTGCCCATCTCCCCTCCTACCTTGCCCACCTCCCCTCCTGCTTCCCTCACCTCCCCCCTGCCCAGAAGGTGCCAGGAGGCGTCGGGGCGTAGCCAGAGGGCGTGGGTCGTGAAAGGCGAGAAATGCACCCCCTCCCCCCGCCACACACCTCTGACAGATGACATTCGGCGGCCCCAAGATACTTGGCATCCGCCGCCCACCGTCCCACGCCGCCAGACGATCTTCCTCCCGGCGATTTACTTGGACGATTTTTACTCGTCCACATCACCAGGAGTCAGAACTTCCCTCCTGAAGACAAGGCAGTAGAAGAGATCGAAGGAATCGCGATCGAGGATGAATTACCCCTAGGAAGCTTTTGGGACGGACGTAGGATTAAATCGTGATGAAGTGAACGAATGGCACTGGCACTGAGCGAAGGGTTGCGCCATTTATCCCTGGCATCTGGGCAACTGTGACACGGCAATTTGTCGGCCACATCGTCGGGGAATCGCAATTTGTCGCCTATTACAAGATGGATGCGCAGAAAATGCGTCAAATGGTCGCTTAGTTGAACGACGGATCGGCGTCGAGTCGTGCTCTAGTCGGGGCTGCCGTGCCAGAATAATGGTCGACTTAATGGTCGATGCTAAGTGGCCCCCGAGATGCTAAGGTGAGCCTAATAGAGCCAGAGGGGGAGCGAAGGGAAATCAGGAGCTTTCTAATGGGTGATTAGTAAGGTCCTCTTGACGACGAGGGAAGGCAGGATGACACCAGGAGGTGGTAGACCCTCAAGGCATCTTCGGGAAATTACTGTAGTGTTCACGCAAGGTCACATCAGAGGTTATGAAGGTGTTAGGATGTACCAAAGCACTAAAGGTACTAAAGGCTTAGCGGGTAGTAGATACTTGGTATCAGAGGAGGTAGATGAGGGTAGACGTTAGTGGGTAGTAGATAGTCAGTCCGTGTCAGAGGAGGGTAGATGAGGGAAGACGTTAGTGGGTAGTAGATAGTCAGTCCGTGTCAGAGGAGGGTAGATGAGGGCAAATGACTCTCAAATGATAAAAGAGTTGCAGGAGGGTTGGTAGTGGGTTGCTTAAGGTGGTAGGTCGCTATATTGTAGCAGGAATTACGAGATAAAGAATAATGATTTCCCAGTGAGTATGAGAATTCAGAGATTGAATATTACCCTCAATAGTAAAGTGGGGAGCTGGGAGCTGGGGAGTGGGGAGCTGGGGTGATAGATGACGACAGTGGGGAGCTGGGAATTTTGGGTAGTAAATGATAAAAGTCTTCCTCCTCCCTCCAAACACAGCTAATCAGATGGTAGAGAAGGGGATGTAGTTGCAGGGAGAGCTTTGATAGATACATTTTTTACGTGTATTAAGACAAATAAAGATTCCTGATAGATATAATCAGTCCACAGACACTGTCAGAGAACTTAGTAGTGTCGAGGGTTGAGAGGGTAATCAGAGGCCACGAAAAACTGGAAGGATGATGTTTTAAAGACGGTAGAGTTCTTCAGGGCTGGGCCACTATACCCAGGGGTCGAACCCGTCATACCTGGGGGTCGTACGCGTCGTTCTCAAGGGTCGTATCATCGTGGTCATGGAGATTCTTGATACATTTGCTCTTCCCAAGAATAACAGACATACCAATGTTCTCTGCAATGTCTAGGGTGACAAAAGAGACCTTGTTGTAAATCATAATCAGTAAACACTTAATCATGACGGCTCATGTGATATGTAAGTGTTCTTATCCCAGGAAAATCAAGAAATCCGGAGTCCACAGAAGCAAATGAAATCCCTAATCCAGAGAACAGGATACTCACGAAAATTGACAACACTATAAAGCTCCCTAATCCAAAATACTCGATGATCTTAAATCCACATCACCGGAAAGCGAGTAATCCCAGACTGCCTCCTAGAAGACACTAATCCTGCCGTTAAATCCCAGCCGCAGAACCTCAGGCGGTCGTTAATCCTGTAATCCTCCCACAGCTCCAGACGTCAGACGCCCATCAACTGAGTGTAACCTGAGAAATCCACCAGCCTTATGTGAAATCCGTGACGTGGCAGGTCCTAGAGAGAGAGAGAGAGAGAGAGAGAGAGAGAGAGAGAGAGAGAGAGAGAGAGAGAGAGAGAGAGAGAGAGAGAGAGAGAGAGAGAGAGAGAGAGAGAGAGAGAGAGAGATGGGGAGATACCAGAAGGTAATGACTAATGATAGTGAAATGCATCGAGGGTTAGTGAAGGTGAATGAACAGTAGAGGATAGAGATATGACAAAATGCTATAGGCGGGATTAGAAGTAATTGGAAAAGAAAATGGGAAGAGCTAGAGGACAGAAACTTAAAAAAAACAATAAAGAAAATTATTGTGGTAAAAGGGGTAGCGTAGAGGTATGGACGAAACCAATATAATAGATAATAAGTTAAAAGAGTAGAAAGGCACCAGGCTATTATAACGAAATGGAAGGGAAGAAATGGGTGATGTGAGATGAAAATAAGAAAGAAATAATAGGAAAAAAGAGAGAGGAGGTGACATGAGAACTAATGGAGAGAGGAAGTGAAGGGGGAGGAGGGGGAGGGATGGAGGAATACCTCCCTTATGACGAGACGATGAGAAAATGGGGGACTGGTGTCTGAAGGGGTAGAGAAAAAAAGGTGAAACAAAAAGAGATTCATACATTTCGTTCAAGACGGTACCGAAAGAGGTAAAAAAACGACGTTTATATCAAAGGAAATACGAATTATCTTAATGATAAAGACTATATGTATGAATATATTCCAGGTGTTGAGAGCTACAGAATATTCCAAGTTGGCGTCCAGTTGACAGTTCTGTTGTGTAAATGATCAGTCTGTGTGTGTTGTCAGTTCACAATACAATATTACCCGCTGATTTCAAAGCCTTCTTGATCTGTCTATTACAACTGTGCATCACCTTTATCACCACATACTACAGAGTTCCGCATTTTCTAAAGTTTTGACGTCAGGGTTATTGGTGAAGGTCGTGGGTAAGTGAACGCTGCTCCTAACCCGTATCTTGTGTACAGACTCGAACGACTTGTTGAATGATAGCTTACCGAGCTTGTGCCGCTGATGTTATTTGCAAATTTTTGCATCTTATTTAGTGTGGGAGATCGAGGTCAAGTGTCAGTGTTGTCCACGTTCCCAGTATGAAGGACAGATCAAGACCAGGGAGACTGTAGGACTCTTGGGTTTGCCTCACTTGAGGATGATCCATTTTTCTAGTAAAAGAAACTGAACAAGAAGACGGAGTGAGGAACAAGCTAGGAACATTGTTCTTGGTGTCTGTTCTTTACCGGTTTCATTCTAGACCGGTCAAGACGATAAGATGAAAGTAGAAGATCATATCTCTGTTCCACAGACAGAGGGGCAAGAATAATGACTGTCACACTGGGTAGTTGAATATCTTAGTAATTGTTCTAATGGCGTCTGTCGTTTCCCCTTTCAGATAGAGGAAGCCACCAGCCAGAACCCTACGTCAGCCATGGGGACGCATGGCAGCTCTACGAGAAGCTACATACAAGGCCACATATGGTCGCCTCCTCACACTGGATGCCTCACCACCAGGCCTCCCTCACCAGATCCTCACCACAACCACAGATTCTATTTGCTTCTCCCTCCTCATCCTCACAGTCCATCTTACTCGTGAAAGATACAAAGTAGCCTCATTAACCAGTGAGTCAGCAACCAGGAACTGCATACAAGTAGAGGGCTGTCATTCAGCTGGAGGACCATCAGCACACAACTGCTCTCAGTGCTCGCTCCTCCGACCCCCCTACACACATCACCGTCTGACGGCAGACGTCCAGCAGTTGTTTACATAGAACCATCATAAGTCAGTGACCCAGGGAGGAGCTGCTCCAGGCCACGATATGCAGGCCAAGGCTCGTTAACTGTAAAATGACCCACGACTCTCTAAATGATCCCTATGTTGTTCGACAGAGGATGATCCTCCTCCATTCGTCTTTCTATCTTCTTATAACCTCGACACATTCAGGACTCGGGTCCATAAACACCTGAGGAACTTGACTTAATCCTTTCTTTATGTTCAATTTTCGAAATCAAACTATTTTACCTCTACGCCGACATGGCCTTGATTAAGACATACTTTTGTCTTTATTTTCCACCTTTGTCATGTTGGCAATCCAATAGAATAAAAATCCCATTCAGCATTCAGTTCAAGCCATACCCATTGGAAATTATCCCTTTTCCTTTTGCAGTTCATCACAAGTAGACAACGTAGACACCACGGTAACTTCTTTCCTCTCTGGTCAACATTTCCTTCCCGCTTTGCTGACGTAAAGCTTGCCTTCAGGGCGCCCCAGAAAGCCACTAGGGTTTCAACCCTAAAAAGCACCCCTCAGTAATGAGCTCATCAGATGGACCCAAGACCCAGAAGGAACACATGATCGCTGAACCTCACCGAAGAAAAAATCTCTCAGAAACTCATCAGGGGGATTTTTCTGGTCTTCAGGTACAGTTAAGCGTAAGAACAGAACGCTAATGATCAGTACTGTACTCGTGAAATCTTCCTCTGTGTGGGGGAAGAGACTGTAAAGTCTTCAGCAACATAACGGTAGTTTTTGACAGGCCAGGAGGGTCTGTAGTGAGGTATTGTTCCTGGTTTAGTTTTAAGATATCTAATGACACAGATGGGTAATGTACGTCAATGAAAATATCGTTGAAGGCCACATGTCAAGGGGTAGGTGGAGGCCAGCATAGAGCGCACAGTGGGTACAATACATGGACATAGGAAGGTGACAGGTGGTCCAAAGTGGGGCCCAGGGACCTAAAGGAATCCCCCTCCTGTCAGAGGGAGGAGGGAGGTCTAGGACACATGAAACATGTGATATATAACTACAGGATGGTAGGGGAAGCTGACAGCAACATAGGTAACAACATTTGTGTGAATACAAAGCAAAATCAAAATGTGTTATACTGACGCAGTGTAGCGTATAGTCGTTATACAGACGCGGTGTAGCGTATAGTCGTTATACAGACGCAGTGTAGCGTATAGTCGTTAACGCTGACAGCAATGTGAAAGGTCAAAGATACGTTACATATTGGGTGTTGTTACAAAATATACTGGCGCTCGGTATACATGGACAATAATACAAAGAAGGTCAAGGTACATTATACATTGGACATTAGTTACAGAACTTGCTTCTACTAGTAGAGAAGATCGAGAAGGAAACAGAAAGATGAAATGAAGGAAGCTTTGGGGTATCGGGGCCTGAACAATAACGAGGACGAAAAGTGTGCATATGATGAGTAAACTGGATTGATGTGCTATACTGGGGGAGACGTGCTGTTCAATAGGCTGAACAAGGTCTTATGAAGCGGTCAAGGTAAACCATGGAATAGTCTGTATGGCTTGGCTGTGGATGGTGAGCTGTGGATGGTGAGCTGTGGATGGTGAGCTTTGGTTCCGTTCATAAACGTGACGGTGAAAGAGTTGACGTGTACAAATGAGGCCATTGTTAGCATATTCCTGATGCTAACTTGCTAATGCGAGAAACGTTGATATTCGTTTGTCCACCCTCCTTATTCCCTTCTCTCTTCACCATTACCCATATATCTTCACCATTACTCATATATCTTCACCATTACCCATATGTCTTCACCATTACCCATATATCTTCACCATTACCCATATATCTTCACCATTACCCAAATATCTTCACCATTACCCATATATCTTCACCATTAACATATATCTTCACCATTACCCATTTATCTTCATCATTACCCATATATCTTCACCATCTTCATCTTCACCTTCTCTTCTTCCCTACCGTTTGTCTTTCTTACAGATTCATTCTTTTACACCTCTAATTTTTTTCCCTCCCCTTGCTGTCATCTTTCTCCTCCCTCTCCTCCTCCTCCTCCTCCTCCTGCTCCTCTCCCTCCCTCCTTCCCTCCGCCTCTCACACCCCTCTCTCTCTCTCACCTCCCCCCTCCCCCCCAGGAGGGACCACCAGGGGTGAGCTATTGCCGTCACTCTCACCAAGCCTCACAAATGCACGTCACATTCTAATATTCATCTCTCCCTCTTTTTTTTTTTTCCCATCTCTGTTTTAATGTCCCCTCCAGGACCACTTCGTCTTCTCTCTGGCGCTTTTCCCCCCCTCTCCTCCGCACCAACATTAACTCACTCTAATTTTTTCTTGGGTTTAAGTGTTTATAATTGATCGATCATTGAAGCTGGTGTTGCATCGTTTGTTATGTTCATGAAGTTGAAGGAAATCAGTTTTCCCGAGACCTTTTTTTCCTTTCTTTGGATGTGTCAAAATTCTTATCTTTTCCGTTTCTGAAACAGTTTAAGAAAGATTTTTTTTTTTTTCGTTTCTTTGCGATGTAAATCTTAAAATTTTCTTTGTTTTTCCTCACCAGCTTTGTGATTTCTCACCTTACCTCGTAAACTGTATATATATATTCTATTTGGATAGAAAACTATAAAATTTTCAGTTTTTTTGTAATCTATCAAAACATTTTGATCAATCTTGACATCTGTCAAAAAATTCGCAGCAAAGTCCCTTTTAGATTTTTAAATTTCTCTTTGTTTTACATTAAACTCCGTCAAAACATTTTTCTCTCTGTCTTGAACATTGTCGACACTTCCATGTTCTGACATGATCAAATGAATTAATTTTCTTCATATCAAACCTCACCGGTGTTGCTGCAGATTCGTCAGTGTCATTTTCATGTTGTTGGATTTAATACTCATTCACTGCTGAGTGATCTCAAAGCTAGAAAACACTACAAACTAGCTATGTCTACCTGCTATGATAAATATTTTGGATTCTTTCTTAAATGTGTGAAAATGTGTGTGTGTGTGTGTGTGTGTGTGTGTGTGTGTGTGTGTGTGTGTGTGTGTGTGTGTAAAGGTTCACCATGTCCAAGCCTGGCACAGGCCCTTGTCACATGACAGCCTGTTCTCTGAGTATGTTCGCTTATTTTTGTGATTACTATTTGTGTGTTACGAGGAGAGACTTTACACTCGTGTTGCCCCGTCCTTAAATCCTTTATATATTTACCATGTCTTTACTGCTATGTACACACACACACACACACACACACACACACACACACACACACACACTCCCCTGCTTAAGCCAGATACCCTCTTATCGATCAGCCCTGAGGGGAGGATGAACACCTGGGTTGAGTGTGGGCCAATTGCCACGCCCAGGACTCGAATCCACGCGAACCCGACCGTGGACGGAATCGTGCTGAATCATAGTCAGTAACGCTCTCCACCACACATCCGAGTCACGTGTGTGTGTGTGTGTGTGTGTGTGTGTGTGTGTGTGTGTGTGTGTGTGTTACCAGCAGTAGTGGTCCAAGATAAGAGCATTTTCCCCATAGGATAAATTGGAAGACAAGGGAAAAAGATGAGCGGAAGAGATTCAAAGATAAGAAAAGGGAATACAAGGGAAGTGGAAAGCAGATGGGGCTGTACACCTACCTGAGTATTCCTGCAAAGTTTGTTTATTGGCTATTTAGGCTTTAGGTAAAGTATCGGCCAGTACAAGGTCGTTAATGCCATTATCGTCAAGTTATAACCACAAATAGACAAGAAAAATAAATAGAACACCTTCAGGTGCAAAAGATATTTATCAAGCCATACTCGTACTCAAGGAATAAATAATCCTTTACATGAGTTCCGATCTCTATACTATATAGATAATCGACATCATGTTAAGGGTCATAAATGCAGTGACTGCTAACAAAACGTTCCCAAGTCATATCATTTATAGTCAAGTACTGGTTAGGCATATCTGAACCATCGATCCAACGATAAAATCATTATCATCATTATCATCATTATCATCATCATTCTTATCATTATTGATTTATATATCTGATCATGTATTTTTCACACTATAAAAGCTTTGTGTCCATACGGGACGCTGGTTTAAAAGCTGTGATCTAATATATATATATATATATATATATATATATATATATATATATATATATATATATATATATATATATATATATATATATATATATATATATATATTCTAACAAATTCTGGTCATCAAATAATGTCCAACATTTCTTAAAAAAAAAAAAACGTAAGAATACCTTAGTTTCTCCCACAACGGCCGCACACACAACTCAGTGCAAGTATTCACAACAAAAGTTATTTTTCTTAACTCTGTATTATAATCCTTGCATACCATCGTCGCAGCAAATCACCGAATCATGGCATCTCTCCTTTCTACTCTCTTGATCAACTAGACTTTTTCTTCTTTCAGCTTTCACCAGGCAACTTTCCTTCCACAGTTACTGTAGGTTCCACTTTAATCATTCTCTAAGTCATCAGTCGCTTGTCACTATGAGCAGTCTCACTCCTAGTGAAATAATCAGTTGAATGATACAATCAGATACAGAATCGTCCCTTTTCTACCTGCAGAGATCAAAGAACTATACTATTTAAACACCACTTTCAAAAACGTACTAGAAAAAAACTTTATTCTATTTCTCCTCGCGCGTACACAGTACGCCCCTTGCCTCACCCCTCCACCCTTCTCCCCTTAGCCCTCAGGACCCCGCTCGGCCCCAGCTGGGGTTTGGCCTGGCGAGGACCACCTACAGGGAGGCCGCCAGGTGGGAGGCGTCAAGCGGCAGACAGTGGTGCCGTCCTCAGCTGGGGCGGCCACCTCCTGACGCCGGGTTTTGCCCTTCACCGTGACGCTCGTCAACACTTGCAGACTTTCCCCGCTGCCACTAATGTATGTTAGTATTTTTACTCTTATTTATTTTCTTTTTCAGAATAACTTAGAAATAATCTATTGATAATGGTATTTTCATTAAAGATGTATAGCTTAAACAAGAACATAATTACGTAAGTTATTTATGGTGTTGTAGAAAATAGACGAAAGTTCCTCCCCAAAATTAGGGAATGTTTGTTTTTCTATACCTTAAGATTTCGTCTTGATATAGAAGAACTTTTTCAAGTTTGTGTTTTCGTTTCGTCAAGGTGGTTGAAGAAAGAGTTGTCAAGTCGTCACCCATATATTTTTGTAACTTGCATGATACCAGTTGCAAGCTTTTTGTGGTCAAGGCTCTCGAAGCATCTGGCTTCCTGTGTTCTTCTAGTTAACAAAAATTTTGTTAACAATCACTTTCTTAACTAATTAGTAGCTTCTCTTATCTATAATTTCTCTGCTTTTAGAAGTAGCGCAACTTTGGGGTCGTGAAATAACTCCAGGACCCTTTAAGTATATATATATATATATATATATATATATATATATATATATATATATATATATATATATATATATATACCTTTAATTCTAACGTATTTTTCCTCAGTAAAGGCCATATTGCACCGGGAATCTAATGTATATTGTTAATTTTTTCCGATCTTTTAAAAAGATTTCACTTGTCCTTGAAGTTAAAAAAAAGGCGCTACATTACCGCTAGTGTGCGTTTATCATGGCCTAAACGTTCCACAAGACTCGACACACACACAAAAAAAGGAAATTTGTCTCCCTAGAGATTCGTTAAGCCTCCCACGATCATCGTGTAGACCCTGACACATTATCGCTTTTTCCCAGGCCTTCAAATTCCTGAAATACTCACTTTAATTTTACTCAAAGTATCCAGCAGCTCACACTGCCCACGCAGTACGCAGGAGCTGCATTTTTAGACTCCAAAACTGATCATACTGTTCTTTTTCTAAGAAGTGAAGCATTTACTTAGTGATATTTCATTGGGCCTTAGAATTATCGTAATTATCTGAAACAAGTGTGCAAGGTTTTGTGATTAGTGTTTATAACTTGCTGTTGACGGCCTTAATGATCCTTCACCCAACCAACGAACCAAGCAAATCTATCATTTCAAAACAGATTGCTAATCAATCTAGTGCAAATGGCTATAGTTATAAATTCTAGCTTAATCCCCTACAACACTCAATAGCCATTGCATCCAATCCTTTAATACATAATATGTCTATAACGTATGATGTGTTTAACCTGAAAAACAGTGACAAATACATTATCAGGATGCAAAGAAATAACTTCATGGTTCCCTGGCGCCCACTCAATGTATTCCCGCGTCGTACCTACCCTCCCGCAACCCCTCACTTCCCCTCATATCCCCTGGGAGGGACGTGACCTTGGCTGACCTGCGAAGGGATGGGAGGAGGGAAGGGGAGTGAGGTGTGGAGAGATCAGACTGAGACCCTCATGATGGCTGACGGAGGGGGAAGCGGCCGCTGTAAATGAGGGGAAAAATGATGACTAGATGATAGGGGACGTGGAGGGTACGTTGTGAGGTACACCATGTAAGGTACAGTGCACGGTACACCGTGGACGGTACAGTATGATGTACACCGTGGACGGTACAGTGCACGGTACACCGTGGACGGTACAGTATGAATTACACCGTGGACGGTACAGTGCACGGTACACCGTGGACGGTACAGTGCACGGTGCACCGTGGACGGTATGGTGTGAGGAATCAAGAGTGGTTGACAGTCCGCCCAGGGCGGCGTCGTCTTTCGGACTTATGCGTAACCTTCCTGTAGTCTCGATCGAACAACGACTCACTGCATACTTGATGCTCTCGGTCTATCACGTCCGTCATGTATCTATCTGGTGTTCTCAGCCTATCATCATGAGTGGCCTACAAAGTAGCCCCAGATGCGTAAAGGTTAGTTTCTATAGTTCCCTGATAACAAGCACAGACTGTTGTGTCTTCGTGTTCCAGTATGGTCTTGAGCCACCTCTCGTGTCCACGTTAAGTGAACATCAGACCCAAGACCTAAGAATGGGTCCGGAAATGTCTTCGTCAGTTCCACCCCCACAAATAAGAGCGTTGGCACGTTTTAATCACGGGAGAACGAAGCTGCAGTGGGTATCCTACGCTCTTTGTATACATATGATGCCTTACGATAGTGGAATAACAGAGGCGTACTGATAGCAAGGCCCTCCAACCCCCTAGGTTTGTGAGAGGTTCCGGGGAGGCCAGGAGGAGTAGCGGAGTCAACAGAGAAGGCGATCTTTTAGATGATAAAACTCGCCTGTACCTTCCTTCACTCGGGAAAATAAACACGAAGGACGACGAGGAGGATCACATGTTTAATTTGATGACCTGCGAATTGCGAGTCCAGCCAAGCGGTCGGAGTGGGAAAGGTCCTGAGGAGCAGCGTTATGACAATATTTGTTTAACATATTTTAGCGGATTGAATAAAAATTCAGAAGAAAAAATGATTAGTGACGTAAAGCTACGCAAAATATATTTTTTTGAGAAATAAAGTAAAGATTTCATGAATCACTAGAAGTTATATAACTACCTAAGTAAAGCCTATTTGATAAACTACCCAAGTGAATACCTAATGTTAATATGTGAAAAAACGTCACATGAAAGATGATAGTAAAAACACAATTAAAGAAAACGTCCGAATGTAAGCGTTCATTCAGTAGTTTTACTGTGCCGGGAAAACGTGACTCGTGAAAGTTATAGAAAATGGGAGACAAAACAAATAAGTAAATCACCATAAATCTGACAATAAATATTGGGATGGGTCATATGTCTGGTGAGTTTATGTGGTCATAACATTAACCTTAACATCTGAAGAAGGTGTTAATGATATTTCGCTTGCTGGATGTAGTTTGACGTTAACGGCCTTAATTACCCTGGCAGTTGATATTGCTAGCGCCCAAACACCCAACCACATCGATAACCAATTTGTAAATACCTATTGGTATGTTACAGGAAGGGAGGTGTACACTCGTGGTGCCCCATCTCTTGAACTTGCTCTACCATCATACAACTGTTTATACTTCTGCATCCTCTTTACGTCTCCAGTTTCATGAGTCATGATGAGTCTTTCACTTAATATTTTGTTATGACCTCTGGTTATTTTGCCTCTGCATCTTTCGAAGAAATGTTCACTACAGATGTCGTCAGACTGGCCAGAAGGATTAAAGGCTGTGTTTAAGTTACCTCACATTCCTCTCTCTATCTTGGTGGAGAGATTTACTATGATTCACCTTTCTTGATTCTGGTTCCATCTTTGTCACCTTCCTCTGGACTTTCTCCATTAGTTCTTAACCCTTATTTAAGTGTAGTGTGGGATCACTACTTGTAACTATCATTTATATGTTAAGGGGAGAGAGTTTTACACTCGTGTTGCCCCGTCTCTTAACCTTGTATATGTATGTACCATGTCTTTACTCCTGTGTGTGTATATATGTAGTCATACACACACACACACACACATCCATTCCTGAGCCAGATGCCCATTCATCGACCAGCCTCAATGGTAGGATGAACACCTGTGTTGTTTGAAGGGCGAATGCCACGCTCAGGATTCGAACTCATGCAGCCACGATCATTGGTTTTTCCCTGTGCTGATTCGTGTTTAGTAACGCTAACGAGTGTGTGTGTGTGTGTGTGTGTGTGTGTGTGTGTGTGTGTGTGTGTGTATGTGTGTGTGTGTGTGTGTGTGTGTGTGTGTGTGAAATCCTCAAGTGCAATGTGTTTAGGACATCCCCAACGATTGCTAGGCCATGATTATCAAAACTCGGTTTTCTCTCTACCTGAAAAAAGCACATATTCCTCCAGTTCACTCCAGTTTGTAGGAAGATCAAAGTACGTCTGTCTGTCTGTCTCGAATCTTTTTTTCTTTTTTTGTCCTCTTCACCCCAAAGAATCACCCACAGGGCGAATCGTATTCCCCAGTGACTTCTATCCTTTTATCATCACATCCACGAAACTGCAGGAGAAAAGAAGATAATGCGAAGATGACGGGGTCCCCCCCTCCCCCCCGTCTTCCTCCCCCTCTACCCTCTCAATTACTCGCTCTCCCTTTGAGTTACTGGGGCCAAATTAATCACCTTGAGGAACTCCCCTAACAGCGGTTGTTAATGAGTGAGGGGAAGCGTGGAAGTTGAGTTACTGGAGCAGGTGGCTCTCTTCAGCTCTGCCCCAACACCCCCTCCTCTCTCTCTCTCTCTCTCTCTCTCTCTCTCTCTCTCTCTCTCTCTCTCTCTGTTCCCTCCATCTCTAAGCGGGTACACGTACGTGCAAAGGAAGGTGCTCACATGTCCTTCAAAAAGCTTTCACAGTTTAATTTTCTTCATCGCAGAAGACCAGCAACATAGTTTAGGCAAACAGCCTGTTATAAGGTAGTTCCCCTTCACCAAAACTACCATTTAGACTTTCGTAAATGAGTTCAGTAAAGGAGATTTACAACCGGTCGAATGATTGCTGAAATAAAGCTGAAGTCATTGACATTCATGTCTCTAAATAATTTCTAGACTAAAACTAATATACACAGTCCATTTTTACTGAAGGTGAATCTCACTTACATTGTCTACTTAGAGATTCATCATATAAGACTCATCTACACAAATTTTCAGATGATTCTTAGTGTAAATACTCATTTACACTTGGTGATATGATTTGCTAAAGAAACTCTTCAACAGGTTATCAAATGATTCCTGTGTAGAGAACTCATTTACACCATTTATAATAAATCATAATAAAGCTCATCCACACAGTCTAGTACACAGTGTTTTAAGCAGGCCTCATTTACGCAGTTCATCAAGTGATTCCGTTACTGAGACTCAATTACCCTGGGAACTGTAAAAGAGGTTTGGCTCCCTCATGCTTAAGAGACCGTACCGCCATCCTCAGGGATTAAGTCTATACGTTTCAAAATTTGTTTCAGCTTCGCCTGCTTCCCCTTGCCTAGAATCTTAGTTGTTTTTGCGTCAACTTTAATGATTAATCAATGACCTTAACTCCACATTAATCCCATCTCTGTAAATTTCTTACGACTCTCTTTTAAATGTCTTTCTCGCCAACGATCAGCGACGGTAAAGATCGAAAGATCCTATCTGTCTGGTTGGCTGGTTATTACGACTTCAGGCCTACAGGTTCTCAGGTTCAATAAGGCCGTCAAAATCACAGTCTAATCACAAATCGATAGATAGTTTATCCACATCCTTCCATATCTACCAGCTTTTGAGAATAGGACTTTATACTTTAAAAATTGATACTAAAACTATTTCCTTCCTTTAGCTTCATATCTGTACTTCTCGTATGATGTAGACTCTAACTAATTGTAGCTGGTCATCGACGAACATTTGAATACACAACGCATGAAGTTCATTTCAGCCTTTAGATTGCCTTTATCTATATTTTCCACCTACGTGTTCACCTCGGCCAGATGGGACGAAGCATCAATTCTTTTCTAACTCACTAAGACGTCCTTCCTATCTATTTACTCGTCCCCACACCCAACCCACTCAGATATCTCCCACTTCATGACTCTGAGTTACCCCAGCTGTCGGGGGTGCACTCTTTGTTTTCACATTTCAATAGCTTTTCCTCCGGGCTGAGGCTAACACGTTCCATCTGCCTAATTGAAGTAATAGCCAAACCAGAAGTGATCTTCACGATCCTGTAAGTGTTTCTCTGAAGTCTGCCATACGTGTGGAGCGAAAGAGACGTTGATGAAAGTGCTTGACTAACCTTCCTCTCTATCATACTTGCTTTTCCATGGCTTGAATTAGTCAGGTTAAGAACCATTTCTCTTTTTTTTACGGACGTGAAATTCGAGGAGCTGAAAAATCCTGTTCACGGCTGTTTTCTTTAAGATTTAGGCCTATCAACTGCCAGGCTCATTAAGGCCTCAAATGTCAAGTGACATCCACTAACAGAAGTATCCAACACCTTCTACGAATACTTAAAACTTTCGTCAGTTGTTGAGGATAATCCTAAGGCACATACTCTCACTATGTTTGTGAACCTCTTTTTTGCAGCCATAGATTTATATACGTTATCTATAGACGCATAATTTTTCATGTTCATCGGAAAACGATTTTCAAAAATACAAACCAAAGAATTTCTGTATCATTCTCTCTCTCTCTCTCTCTCTCTCTCTCTCTCTCTCTCTCTCTCTCTCTCTCTCTCTCTCTCTCTCTCTCTCTCTCTCTCTCTTTATATATATTACCATGAAAATCGCAAGAATCATAGCATATGAAATAAGAGACATCTACAACTCGATAGCATTCAACAGACGCCCCACATACATATCAAACATCCGTCCACAGACACAAGTTCAGGTCACCACTTCACTACTCGCATCCCGAAACATAAAGAGAGATTCACCGGAAAGCGAATATGCACGTAAACATGAGGTATACCGAAAGCATTTGACCAGTTCATAGACACAGATACGCTGGAGATTCATCATTATTATCGTGCGAGCGTTTGTACAGTCCCGGGCCAGCGAACGATCCTCTTAACGAACATTCCTTCACAAACGTCATGAATAGTGTGCTATAATGGACATAAACAAAGATCAGAGCAACCAGAGAGGCTACGCATGACGCCTCAATCCTGCAACTCCAGTTCCATTTGACAGTTTTTTGGTATATATATATATATATATATATATATATATATATATATATATATATATATATTATATATGTCTCTCTAAACCTCTTTGCATACAGAGCATATATCCATTCTCTTTGTGCGTTGCCAGAGATGCATTGGATAATTGTCCTGCAACAGATACAATATGCATAGATCGTACCCACAGGGACGAACGGCATTTCCCCAGTGCATTGCCTATGCATACACAAGCTCCGCGATGATAACTCCACACTGCCAATCGTCCATCTGGCTTACCTCAGCCCTAAATAACATCAAAGAATAAAAATGAAACGAGAGAGAGGCGCTGGGAGACATACACACCAGAGGCCGGATACCTGGGTAGTCCGGATAAGTGGAACACAAGGAAGACTTGTCTTCAAGACACGAGACAAGAGGACTGGAGCTAATCATATTAATAATGGCTTGCTTAAATGTGAGTTTAATTGATGATCCTAATCATATCAATCTTGATTTTTCTCCCTGGCTGACAGACCCCGCCGGATGTACTAATGCACCACAGGTCGACCTCGATTTAGAGGACCATTACGGTGCAAATGGCACAGATTTCAGCTGTAATTTTCAGTGAGTTGGACCGGGTTTCTGAAGTTATTAAAATACTACTGTGTGGGGATTGCATGAGGTGTCAAGTGATGGGTGGGGTTGGGATTACGTAAAGGGTTGTAATGGGCTGGGTGTGTGTGTGTGTGTGTGTGTGTGTGTGTGGGAGGGGTTGGGAGTGGATGGAGGGGGAGGGGGCTGAGGTTGAGGTGGCGGATGGGGTGGGAGGGAGGGGAGCCTCGCCAGGTGGTTCATAACACAGGCAAATGTGACTCCTCCTCCTCCTCCTCCTCCTCCTCCTTCTCTGTGCCAGCTACGACGTCCGCCATTTCTTCTCTGTCTTGATCAACATTTCTTTCCTTTAAGTTGGCTCTCCCACCTTACGTTGACCCATAAACCCTCCCAGTACACCCTTGGGAGAATACATATATCATCACGTCGCTCTGCTTTACCCAATCCCATCATATGAAGCAAATAGAGAGGGAGGTATGAGTACCCACGATTCATGAACTCGACCGAAGCGTTTCGAGACAGTGTTATTTCTCCTCCCTCAGGTGATGCTTCGCCCGCGCCCCTGGGTGGTGCCCCAACCTTGTTGTTCTTCTTAACAAGTGTTTGCATTCGTTATTTCCATTTCGACAGTTGACGTCGTCGCAAATAGCCCAGGCATGGTTCGCGCCTCGCCTTGTGTATATGAACCATCACTGGTGGAAATTTCTCACTGCCACCGGAGTATCAAAGACTCACAACAAAAACAAGATCTGAATATATGTAAATACAGAGGACAAAGCTATTACCCAGGTAATTGCAGATGCGAGTAAAGAGCATCATTACAGGCGTCTTGTACGTGTATCCCCGGATCAAACTGATGTACTCTGTCTAAACGCTGATGAAAAGCCGTAAAATAACATACGTAAGAAATAACAGCAAAGGAACTGGATTTATGTAAAGTTAGTGGACGTGAGAATTGTGATATATCTTTAATCTGAGAAGTTTTAATGCTAAATGGAATGTAGGAGTCAGTGAGGCTTGATGTGAGACATGGACTTTACACCTGAAAAAAGCTTACAAACGTTGAATCTGTACGTAATATCACAAAGAACGTTTCTAATGCACTTTGATAGAGAACAAACATTGGAATGATGTGAAACTCATGTTTTTGAAAGTCTGAGTTACTTCAAAGTATATACTTAATCTAACTTGTATTTTGATTCAAAAGTTCTTTGGTACGTAAGATATTTGGAGAATTGTTAGATTTCTTAGACTACCATCTCCAAGATGCTCACACTAGTAATATCGTTCCCATTTGGTCATCAAGGTTTCTTGAAACTGTAGACTGTTGTGTTCAGTACAGAACGAAAGCCAATCTGGTGCGATCAAGAAAATGATACTCCACCACAAACGTCTCTTCTCTCACTGTGAAACTTCAAAATCATCCAATAAGCTTGTTTTTCACTCTCAAATCACGTATACGCATCTATTTCACCAACCATATAGTAAGTGGTTTTATGCCTGATAAACCCTTCTAATACGTTTTCATTTATTTTCATATTTCTGTACATTTCAATCTGTTAAGTACTGATTCAGATGACGTTCAAGTATCGATGTCAGGAAGCAATTACAGCATAAGTTATAGACAAGACCTGCACAGAGTGGCAACATGACGTAGGTATGGTGGAGATTTTAGCAAGTCTTGTTTAGATTAGGTTAAAAGCAGTATGTTAGGCGTACTTCCGGATACTCTAGTCTTATAAATGTTTATGTCCGATCTATATAGAGGAGAATGTTTGTAAAAAATCGTGGATAAAGGTAAACTGACGATAAGGACTAATTCAAGGCAAGCTTTGAAGGCAACAGCTACTGAGTAAGACATAGGTACAAACGTACAGGGAAAGTGAATCGTCTAGCGGCTCCAGGTGATGATGCCTCAAGAGAGAATTACAGTCAGAGGAAAACATACCATCTGGTGTCACTGAGAACGTTGGATAGGAGGTTCCTCAGCAGGACAGTGAAGTGGAATGGGTAGATGGCGCTGGCGGCTGAGTTTAGATGGATCTGTGTGTGAGGACTTTCTCTCTGGTGCATGAAACACTCTTACAGGTCTTGTAGTATATTCGTAATCAGGTGTTAGAACTAATCAGGTGTTAGAATGATCATGCTCGAGTATTCTAGTAAGCTTTTCATTTTCTTGAACATCATTTGGGTGTTGGAATATCAGTGTACGCGATTCATGCCTGCAGATTTCATTGCACGACCATCTGCAGACAGTCCAACCACTCAGTTCTTGTAGGATGTAGTGAGGTCTCGTGTTGCCTCTCCACAAGGCTATGCAGCGAGGTACATGTATACAGACCGGCTAGTGATGGAGAGAGAGACTCATCAATTGTCAGAAGACTATTGGTGCAAGGAAGTATTCTATACATTTCCCCCATCATCTGTAGGACGCTCAGGGAATATGATCAAAACTTAGGACCATTATCGACCCGTGAGAACAAGATTGTAACACACAATAAATGATGAGTGTCTGTCTACGTGTTGACATGGCTGATGATACATAGAGGACGAGAGGCAAGACTGATCACACACACACACACACACACACACACACACACACACACACACACACACAGCTATTCATTCAATTCCTTCAATTGTGTGAGGTAATGATGTGATAATATTCGATATATATTCTTGCGGTAACTGTTTAATTAATCGGTACTTTTGAATATGTTTCATGATTCTTTTGTGCGACTCTGGTGTGAATAGATCTAAAGGAATGAGAGTGTGAACGAAATCAGCAATATTCATCCGAAGAAAATAACATGTTTATGCTTATTGTATGCTTATCACATACTCTGGGGGAAACACGTCAGTCTTATGAAGAAAATGGGAACATTAATACAGTGAAGAAAAATGGTCACTTTGTACCTGAACTCTATAATCGTGTCGTAATTTGCTCATGAAACAGCCGGATAAACAAACCACTCAGTTCGGCACCACAACCTCATCTATTCGGAAGACCACTGGAAGACCAACCTCATCCCACCCACTGGGAACATCCTCACTGATCAGTAGACTGCCTCCCCACTGCTGTTATGAGGACTAAACCCCCATTTTCATAACCCCATATCTATATCGTGTATACCTTCTCTGTTCATTTTCAACCTCTGGCTGAAGTTGATTCAATAAACGGTAAGTTATTATCATCACAAATCATAGTTATCATCCCTGAGGCGAGGGAAGGAGGAATGCTGTGTAGCAGAAGACGACGAAGAGAGGAAGGAACGGAGAGCTGGAAATGATTCTCCCCTCATGTGTTATCACTATGTAGACGTTGCTTTCTCGCCAGAGTGATTCTTCTCAGTAACTAGTCTCCTGCAGTCGAAACTCTTTCACATCAACGATAACCTCGTGCTTCCAGAAACAGTCTATGTCGCAGCGAAAAGTTTGACTTGTTTTCGAAAATGAAGAAAATAAAGATAATATTTCTAAAAGCATCTTTCCCTCACGCATGGCAGACATCTTCCTCCAGTCGCAGAACATCCTCTTCCTATCAGTAAACAGATTCCTTTGGTCAAGAAATCTTTCTCTCTTTCCTGAAGTAAAAGTAGACTCTCCCCTATTTCAAGTTCCTCTCCTCCTACCCTAGTATTTCTCCCGCATCCCAGACATCTGATAAGGTTATGACAGGACGGGAAACATCCCTCTGGACCCAGCTCCCAGTGGCTTCCAGTGTCCAGTTCTAATCCCGGCGATGTTATGTTTAGACAACGAACCAGTTCAGGAGTCTAGCGCCACCGTCGCCGACCGCCCCTGCTGCTCCCTAGTCCAGCCATATTGACAATCGTGAGGTGGGCCACGGCTGATGACCGGACCCAATATTTTGTCTCAAAATCTCTTCACCGGAGTCTCACTCCGGTGTTGGAATCCCCACTCTGTACTTATACCTAAAGGGGGTTTTATTTTCCTTTAGGTGCGTCGTCTGGGAATGTGGCGTCTGTCTGTACTCTCGCTCTCTGTATGGTGAAGCAGCCGACCCTCCCACCCGCCTGAAGCACTGCCTGTATTCGGAGGTGAGGATTTATGAGCCTCATTTATCAGTGAAAGAGGCGATGCTTGAGGACGACCGATGAAGAGACTCTCGCTTGGAGTTTCCTATCGTTAACGCGTCGGTGTCGCTGCTGTATTATGAATTCGAAGTTCATTAAAAGCAAGATACTCTGAAAGAAAGAACCCATCCACGTTCCAGAGGAAGAAGTTCCTAATTAAGAGTCTTCGGACAGTCTAAACAATTCTACCTCTGTAGGCCCGGGATTCGAACCCAGGCCACCGAGAATAGCCGATGACCAAAAGCCATTTTTCTTTAAGCTACCACCGCAGCTCGAGGTCTCTGTGCCCACACAGTGTTAAGGACGATTTCCATGCGAACTTTACAGGTCATCTAGACGTTACCGACAGCGCCTATTGGGTTGATTTGCAGCTCCCTCAGGAGTGAGTGTGAGGGGGTCCGTTCTGACCTTAATTGACCCTCAGTGGCTTTATCTTCAGCCACCATTTTGTCTCACGGGCCATCAACGCAGTGAAAGTGAATTGGTCTTAGAATCGTCTTTATCATCAGGAGAAGCTGTTAAAACGTTTTCATTTCGTGGTTCTTTTTTTTTTTTTAACTTAACTTTGACGCCCTTAGTGACCACGGCAGCTGACGGGCCTCAAGCCTAAATAACAACTAATTTTTGTCCTCTCTCCATGATTGGAGGAAACCCCGTAACTGGGTCTCTAGATCGCTTAAATGCATTCAATAATTCCAACGTCCACAGCGTTGAAGGAAATCAGTCAAGCGTTGAAATAAATCCTTAAACAAACGGGAAATAATATTCATTACCATTAAGATAAATCCGTAAATCCACCGTCCCGAAGCTTCTAAAAACTCTGTCGCTGAAATTCTGAAAAAAGAAAAAAGAAAAGATTGTCAAAATAGATTTACTAGTGATTCATCATCACTCACCAAAACACTATGGGCGAGGGGGGAGAGCTGGGGGGAGGGAGGGAGGGTGGACCACACTGTGTAAAAACACAGGACAGTTATTTTGCCGGTAACAACTTACTCTGGAGTCTTTTTTTCCTTCTTTTTGTTCTTTTGTAGATTTGTGGGATATTTCATACGTTTTGTTGTGTGCGGTTATATTTGTTCCTGCTAGAAATGCTGGAGGAAAATGGACGAAAGCTTCGTTGTAAGTTTTGTCACTTTACATATACATATATAATGTGTGTATATATGTGTGTGTGTGTGTGTGTGTGTGTGTGTGTGTGGAGAGAATGAAGCGGTAAGCGGTATACGCGTCGATTCGCTCATAATGCGAGATAATTTTTTCCTCCATTTTCTTTTTCGTTTTATCGTGTTATGATTGGAAGATAAGACGTGGGTTACGACCCGCCGTGGTCTGGTGCCGACGGGAAGGTTCCTACGCAGAATGTGGACTGCTCCCACGGGCTGCTCTGATAGCTCTACCAGAGCTCCACTCACCAGGAATTATATTTCCTATGTCTAATGATCCTGGCTGACACTAAGCCCTCAAGTGACGCGAATATGGGGAAAAGGAGCAGGAAAGATCAAGAAAAGCAAATGACAATGAATCTTTACAGTAAAACCTACTTGTATTAAGATATCCACGTATTTTCTTTGACTTAATTTGCATACTTTGTAAATGATAATGATAATAATGATATTATTACTACTAGTAATAATTATAATGATATTACTATAACTACTGCTACTATTGATAATGATAACAATGACAATCTTACTATTGCTGTTACTAATAATGATTAGAATAATATCACTATCACCACTAATGATAATGAGAATGATGATAATAATGATAATAATGCTAGATTTATAATGTATAGCTGTTGGTTGTAAGGAAATCCATCTTTATGAGTCCAATACACGACCCATATCCATACCATTTGCCCCCGTATGGCATGGGTCACGGCTTCGTGTCCGGATAACTACATTGATGGTACGACTTGTTGCCAGGTGGTGGTGTGAGGGAATGATCGGACCGATGATCAGTCCGGTTCCTGCGTGATGCCGTCTGAGACCCGTCCAGCCATCCTTCACAGAGTGTCTCCTGGGATCCCCGGATCCCTCTGAGATCTTCCTGTGGGCTCTGGGATTCTTCAGGGTTCCTTCAAGGGTCCTTCTTATAGTCATCCTCTACATAATGAATCCCATCTTCTTCTTTTCTCCCTCTCTGCATCTTCATCCTTTCCCTTCTACTCTGAAAGTCTTCCTCTCGAAATCTCCTCTCTTCCCATCTTCTCTACACCATTAACGTCCGTCTCCTCCTCATCTACAAGCCCATTATCATCTATTCTTCTCTTGTATCCTCTCTCTTCTGTCGTTTCTCCTCGTTTTCCTCTACCCTGTCTTCTTTTCTTTTTCATTATATTTGTTTTCCTATCCCTCTACTCTTCTCCCTTTGTTTTACCATTTGGTGTTGGTTCTTATTTACCTTACATGTGTCAGACAATACGTGCCCCAGTCAAAGGCCATTTCTGGTGAGAGGAATGAAGTGAGAGAAAAAGAAAGAAGGAATTAATCAGGGCTCTGGTCCCCTTCTCACGACATCATCTGTCTTGATCTTACATATTCTGCCGTGATCTTAGATCAATACCCGTGGTGTCACCTTGTGACAGCATCTGTGTTGTTATCTTACGTCAACTTCTATGCCATGACCGTACGTCAACGTGTGCTGTTATCTTACGACTTTATCTGCGCTCTTATCTCACATCATTCGTGCTGACATCGTACATTAAAGCACTCCTCTCTCTCTCTCCCTCTCTCTGTGTCCACCCTCATCTTTGTCACCCAACATTTTCCAGATACTCCGTCCCTCCATCTCCTCTACCCACATCCTCCTTGTTCCCTCCGTCTCCCCTCATCACCTATGGGTCTCCACCAACTCCCCTCATTTCTGTAAACTCATTAAAACTGTTAATAACGATGGGAAAGTCATTACGTGTGTTGGGGCGGCTGCCGTTGGGCAGTGGGTAGAGGTGAACTGGTGGCAAGGGATGGGTCACGGGCCGCGCAGTGTTGACAACTGACAGTCTTGTGTTCCTCCCTGAAGTTTGGTATTACGGATACGTTGTATTTTGTGTGTGACGTCATTGAATGATTTGATGATGTAATGGTCCTGCTGGTTGATTCGTTGGGCTTCAGGTCAATAGACCAGGCCGTTAACGTCAAGCTTACACTACAACTCGAACATATTCCTTCAAGTTACTTTTTCTTGCGATTAAATAGTCTCAGCGTATGTAATATTCTTGGAAATAATTATAAAGAAAACAAGAAAATTGTTAGTTTTAAATAACCATTTATAATTATTGACTGCGGACATGATTGTGAAAATAATTTTCGTTTTCTAAGAAAAAAAGACAAAAATACCGATGGCTCGTCTGCCTATGAAAAGATAATAGTTTAAAGTGCTTGATCATTTCACAGGACGTCACCCCATTCTTGGACATTAGCAACAGTGGCGATAATGGTTTCCTTCGCGCGTGACTCGACCATAGGAAGTACAAGGGAGAGGAGTTGGTAGGGAGGAGGGAGGGAGGGAGCGAGGGCCCGGAAGCTGCCTTGGGAAATATGGAGAGGAAAGGATCGTTGTCTGTCAGGCCTCCATGTTCGGGGGGAAGAATTCTAAGTATAAACCTTCAGTCATAAAGACTGGAATCCTTACACACCGGGGGTTTCTTATTACCTGGAACTACATACTTGCAGAAGATTATGACTCTGAACATTCCAGTCATTGGCTCTGCACTGCACCTGATCCACAATGCACTGTGGTAAAGCCCGGATCATATCATTCATTTAATGCAATCAGCAACGCTACTTTGCACGGCTGCGAATTATACACAATGTATGAGATATTTCGTTTCCAATAAATGATCTGTACATTGTGTATCTTATAGGTAATGTATTATGAACTTACCTCTTATTGCGATAAGCCCCAATATCTCTCGCATATTATGAACCTTGTTTCGGTATGTACATTGATAATGTTCTTAGCGCTGTCTTCACCCTTTCTGATGGGACGTGAATCCAGTGGGCCCCTATGACTCTCCCGTCGCACACGTTTCGATGTATTGCACTCGTCGTACACTGGCGCTTGCCTCCACCTACCCATTCCTGTATGATCTTTACACATACTATCACGGAAATGTTCTGTCTACGTAGACTGAAAGTAATAAAGTCTTTGAAAACTAAAAAGAAAAAAAAAATGAAAACAAAATATGGTGGTTATCATATAGTCGAGCGTTTTACATAAATAGATTTTCATACACAATGGAAGGTTGCTCTTGCAAGGATGCTCTGTGGTGGGGAAAATGTTACAGAAAGTTATCAGAATGTGATGTCGGTTCTGGATGTATGAAGATGAGCCAAAAATATATTGCTGAGAACACGTAAGTAAGCTTCTTGTCAACTTATCTTGAACGCATTCTTCAGGTGTTAGAGATAATTCTAAAACCACGTATAATCCAAGTATATATCCACTGGTTATACTTGACATTCACATAAGTCCAATAAACTGTGCACTTAATGAGGAGGCTTATAAGAAAAATAAATAGCTGGATCACTAGGCGTTAAGCAGAAAAATGAAGGAAAGCGAAGGTGTTTTTGTGAAATAAATCAAAAAGGTGACCAACTTAACCATCATAGACAATCATCACACTTAACATATAACGCGGGAAGAAGTATGAAGACGCACATCAATTCACGATGCAACTTTGCATCACATAATCGGCATGTCTCGTGAGTTACCCCTTTCAGAATCTTTCGTCATAAGCGGGCCATTCTCAGCGAATTCCTGGCGGTGTGGGCGTGCTAGTGGGATTCCCGGCAGATTCCTAGACAGCCATTCCCACCGTCGATACAACATTCTTGGATCAAGTCGAGAAGTAATTTGTGGGAAGGACATGATCCCTGCACAACACTGCGGTTCCCGTTTTCTGTACGACGAAAGGGGGACTGTTGTTATTCTTGTAAGATTTATAAGTTTGTGGCAGCTGCGAGATGAGCGGGACACCGGTGCTGCATCCGGCCGGGTTTGGAGGTGTCTTTCTCGGGATCTACGTATATCTTTTTAATTTCTAGTCTTTTCAACAGTTTCCTAATCCCAGTCTTAACCTCAGGATCGTTCCATCTGTTCAAATAAAGTGGATCAGCTGTACACGTAAGACAGAAGTTAAGGAAAATATTCTGAACACTATCTTTTGTTTTCCAAAGGGTTGTGAGTCGCGTTATGATACTCTACCACGGCTATATGGTTGCAAGAGACGGTCAAAATATGGGATCCGCATTCTTGGATGTTTTACGAGAGGTTATTAAAATATTAGACGGAAAAAAAGAGGGAATAATAAGTTAACAGCTCCGTAATTTTAGTTGTTCCAACCCTCCGGGCTAATTCCTCCGTTTTCTTTGCGTTCATTTTCCGTCTTTGTCTCCACATCAATGTCTTGCACATTCTTGGCTGATCCTTGCTCCCCTCCTCTTCCCACGTCTTCGGTATTTGTGCTTTTTATCTGTACGTCTGATTCTTTCTTGAAAATCTTTTTTTCAAGTGTCGCTTGTTTTTCTTTCTGAACTTTGGAGTGCCCCATATATATATATATATATATATATATATATATATATATATATATATATATATATATATATATATATATATATATATATATATATATATATAGGGTTATCTTACAAAAGAAAAATGAAAAAGTATTTTACTTTCAATTTCATAAAAAAATTTCTCAAGCCTGTTGAAGACGTTGAAGACACGTCTTACCAGTGTATAGATTGTGATTTAAGATTTATTCGAGAGATGAGGACTCTTACTGCGATGTTGATAACCAATTTCATAATGATTATATGAATACTTTCCTCAGTGTGTCTAACAGGCATCAAGGTTGGTGGAGGGTGGGTTAATATCTATACTTTCTGTTGTGTGTTGCCGGTTGTAATTTCAAATAATTGTATTATTGTTTGTTGTATCTTATTTACTTCAGTATTCTTTTCTTACAGCAATTTACAAGATTTTCACGATTTTTGTTTGTTATTCATGAATGAAATGGACACCAAATCTTATAAAAGACTGGAATAAGTTTTCGTATGTGCACTAACTGGTCAACGTCAGTCAACATTGACAGAAATTATAAATGTTCTCCTATGTGATTCTACCGCGATGGTGGTCTGGAAAGCAGGTTTCCACATGGGGTTAGGATCAGCTCAAGAAAATTCAGTGGAATAGAAGCATGGAACCCTTCCGCTGGGGGTTAGGTCGGGTTGATGGGTAAGCTGCATCATCATCACCATTTAACGAGAGTACAGCCTCTTCATGCATATCAGGTCATGACTCCTACCTGTCCCAGCTATTTGGTGTAGTGCATCCTTGGGTACACAGGGGCCTTTGGAAGAAGGTGGGTAACACCGGGACTATTTCAGAATGAGGACTCAAGGAAGAAATATATATATACATATATATATATATATATATATATATATATATATATATATATATATATATATATATATATATATATATATCCTAATTTTTCATCGAAACACAATAATTTCCCTCCATAAAAGTTCGTCATTACTCCTCTGAATATTTGATAAACCCCGACTGGATAATATTTACTCACCTTCTTCACTCTCTCTTATAAAATCTCTTGATGAAAATGAGGCGTCAGTTTGGTGCTAGCGTGAGTGACTTCCGCCAACCACAATAATGACCTCAGTCTGGCTGGGCGGGCCCGGCTCTTGTCGCTGCCGTCACTCCACAAAAGCTGTAAATATTGTCTTAAAATCCCTCAGGGAAAACAGAACCTTCTTCTCCTCTTGGGCCCCTTGTAAGCCTGTGGGTCAACACACTGGTCTAAAAACCGGTTGTATGAACGATCCCTATTGGCTGACGTCAGGTGTGCGTGTGCGTGTGTGTGTGTATGTGTGTATGTGTGTGTGTGACCCTGAGATCAGGTACTTTGAGCAGACGAATATGTAACTCCGAGCATAATCATAGGCCAGTGTGGGACGTACAAACTTTTGAGTACTTACTGTGGCTTAATGAAGCTGTAAACTGGGTGTATATAAAGTCCTTTTAGGAAGCTATACTTTCCTGGTTGACAAGTTATGTTGGAAACGCAAGATCGATCGTCACCTGGGTCACCGGAGACCAACAGGCTTTATGAAGACGATTTTCTGCCGCAGATATGTAAGGGATCGGGTTATGCCTCACCCTCCTCACCACACAACCACGAACCCTCCAACAAACTCTCTCCAAATTCTTCAACCTCCAAAAAACCCCCTTTTTGGTCAATCTGCAATCAAGAGAGATTTTCGTGGCTGCGTCTCCACCCAACAGCCACCAAATAAACCAAAATTTCCCAACTAATAATACTTGACGAAACAACTTCAACTGGCAACATGGAAAGAAAAAACAACAGAAAAATGAAACCTGTAAAAATAGATTTCAGCTGGATGATCAGACAATCCTACAATGGTTATGTACTTACATCAACATAAACACTGACATTATTTATTGACATGCGAGACACCTTCAAAGTAACTTCATTGAAGAAATGACCGTAGGATTCTAACTGATATTTAACAGTAATGTAAGATCTACGATAAATGGGTAGTGTGGTGGTTCCTGGTGTCTGACAACATTATCAATAGTATCATTTAGTATGAGAGGATGTGTACCTGAGGGCCAATGGTTGGCACATAACAAAGATGTAAAAGATATCGTCATTGGTCAATATCTGAGTTTTGACCACTCCGTGCCTATCTAGATTGTAAAACTAAATATCATTGGATGACATAGGAAATATACACCTATTAAGATTGAAAGCCTTATCGCCATTGGTCAGTATGCAAAACACATACCTGAGGTGCGCGCCACTCGGATCCTAACAAGGCTGTTAACCATAACGTCATTGGCTGACGTGCGGAACATATACCTAGAGGCTACTGCTCGGTGCCTAACAAGGTTGTAAACGTTAACAAGATTGGCTGGTCGTGTTTCAGCGATAACCCGACTTCCGAGCAGTGTCTGGGCCCGCCCTTAAAACCCTGCTAGTACAAGAGACAACCATTTTATCGATGACTATACTGTTTTGTGTGCAAATACCGCCCATGTTCGTCGCTTATTTTCCAAACATCTTGGGTTGCAAGTCAAACAGCGCAGCGGCTATTTAAACCAAACCTAGCGAGGCTTGTGACGCGGGGTAGAGGCTCGGGTCTTTGGGGGGGTTAAGGCTGGGCGGGGTGGACATCAGCAGGCTTCGGGGGCTTTTTCGGGGCCGGCTTAGGGCTGTGTCAGCGGGGCGAGGCACGGCGCTGTCTCAGGGGCGGGGGAACGGAGTTCTCTGTGGACTGAGTCGAGGAGCTTACCTGGGGCGAGGGGCGGGGGTGGAGGGATGTGGAAGGGGAGGGGCAAGGGTCTTTCTCTGATCGGGATACGAGACATGTCTCTCACTGTGGTGAAGGATACGAGACATGTCTCTCACTGTGGTGAAGGATACGAGACATGTCTCTCACTGTGGTGAAGGATACGAGACATGTCTCTCACTGTGGTGAAGGATACGAGACTTGTCTCTCACTGTAGTGAAAGATGCCGGTTATTT